>NC_056746.1:603640857-603683357 GCF_019279795.1 Protopterus annectens | reverse complement strand
TAGCCCCTCTGAGGTACTGTCTTAGGAGTGGATGTGAAAATAAAGGAGGATCCATGCTGTAATGCACTGAAATTGCTGAGGCGTGGATCTTAATAAATGAAAATGAAAGTCCTTTGTGTAACATCTCAGTTAAGTATTGTAGAATCTGAGGAATGTTCGGCTCCAGGGGATTTAGGCCTTTAGCCTGGTTCCAGGAGCAAAATCTTTTCCATTTGTCTGAATAGGTTTTCCTGGTGCTGGGCCTCCTGGCCTCCAGAATGACATCCATAACAGCTTTGGATAAAGGTGTTGGCTGGTTGTTTAGGTAATTTGCCATGCAGCCAGGTTTAAAGTCTTGAGCTGGCTGTGTAGAATCAGACTGTCTCGCTGGGTGAGCAGGTGAGGAATTTGTGGCAAAATCCATGGTGGGCCCTGGGCCATGTTCCTTAAAATTGGGTACCAATGTTGGCGTGGCCAGTCTGGTGCAACGAGAATCATTTGTGGCCTCTCTAATCTGACTTTCAGCAGTACCTTTGCTAGTAGAGGCAGTGGAGAGAAGGCATACACTGTTAATGTTTTCTAACTAAATGAGAGAGCGTCCACTTTCCAAGCTAGTGGATGGAAGGCCCTTGTGCAAAATTTTTGAAGTTGGTGGTTGTGGGGGCTTGCAAACAGATCTATGTCTGGGCGTCCTCATTTTTGCAAATACCTGTGGATCTAGTTTCCATTCGTGTGGATCCATGATATTTCTGCTTAGGTCGTCTGCCAATGTGTTTTTCTTTCCTGGCAGGAATTGTGCTTGTAATTGAACCTGGTAAGACAGTGCAGTGTTCCACAAGGTCATTCCTTTCCTGCATAGAGGGTAGGAATGTGTGCCCCCTTGCTATGTACCACATAATTGTGGTGTTGTCTGTCCTTATTAGTAGCTGTCCTGGGTGTAGAAGGTCCTTGAAAGCGGTTAGGGCATTCTGCACTGCTAGCATTTCTTTTTGACTGATGTGCAGGTGTCTCTGATCTGTAGTCCATTTGCCCTGAATGCACTGTCCTGCCATGTGTGCTCTCCAGGCATAGTCCGATGCATCTGTTGTCGTAGTTTGCCTAGCTGTGGGTAAGGTGAAAGGCTGACTCTTGTTGAGGTGACATGCCTGTGCCCACCATAGAAACTCCTGTTGAAGGCAGGGAATGAGTGGAATCATTGTTTCCAAGCTGTGGCTGTGCCGAGTCCATACACTTTTCAGGTACCATTGTAATTTCCTCATATGCAGTTTTGCAAATGGTATTAGTAGTATGCAAGATGCCATGAATCCCAAGGCCTGCAGAATTTTTCTTGCAGGGAGTTGGGTCTTTGTTGCCATTATTTTGAAATATTGAAATAGCTGTCGTCGTGTGTCTGGCTTGAGATAAGCCATCTGGGCCGTTGTATTCAAGCTGGCACCCAGGAATGTTGTTTTGTGAGGGCACTAGTTTTGATTTCTTTTCGTTTACTGTGTACCCTAGGCAATTTAGAAGGTGTTTGACAGATGCCAGATGCAAGAATGTCCTTGCTTTCTGCTTGAATAAGACAGTCGTCCAGGTATGGGTATATTTGAATTCCTCTGTCTGCAGTATGCAATTACTGGTGCCAGGCATTTTGTGAAGACCTTGGGCGCAGTAGATAAGCCAAAGGGCAGTGCACAGAATTGATAATGCATTGGACCTGCAATGAAGCGGAGGTATCTACTGCAATTTTGTCTGATAGGGACATGCAGGTATGCCTCCTTGAGGTCCAACGTGACTAGCCAAGCATTCTTGCCCAGCATGGGAAAAAGCTGCTGTAGTGTAAGCATCTTGAATTTTGGTACTTGCAGATAGGTGTTCAGAATTGAAAGATCCAGAATGGGTCTCCATGCTTTGTCCTTTCTTGGAACTAGGAAGAGTCTTGAGTAAAATCCTTGTCCCTGCTCCTGTGTAGGTACCTGTTGAATGGCTCTCATGTTCATGAGAGCTGTAATTTGTTTTTGTGCCTCTGCCCATTGATTTGGTGGCAGGTTTGGCATTCCTTTGATCATTGGTAAGGTATGAAAGTGGAATCTGTATCCTTGAGAGACAATGTTTAGAACCCATTTGTCTTTTGTGATGATGTGCCAGTTGTCTGCAAAAAATGGTAGTTTTCCACCCAAGGGTGTTGCCAGGAGAGATTTGCTTGGTAGTTTGAGGATAGAGTCATTGTGTTTGCCTTCTGCTAGCTTGGGGCCTGTCTTCTCCTCCTTTCTGGGTAGCAGAACCCCATTGGCGAGGTTTGTAAAGGCCCTGTGACTGACCACTGCCCCTTGGGCATCTGTATTTGCCCCTCTGTGATCTGTCTGAAGATAGAAAGGGCCAATTTTTGTTGTCCAATTTCTATTGAAGCGAGGGGGTTGTACCTGCAAGAAATCCTTGACCGTTTGCATAGATTTAGCCTTATCCTCCATTTTCTTTAAAACCTCTTCTGCCTTGACACCAAATAATACATCCTGTTGTAAAGGTGCATCTAATAATTTTGCTTTAACATGGTCAGGGAGGGTTTGCTCTTTTAACCAAGCATGTTTACGAATGACTGAGCCAGTAACAGCTGCTCTACAGGAAGCTTCCAGTGAATCAAATCCACATTGTAAAGTATGCTTGCCCACCTGTTCAGCTGCATGCAACAGATCCTGCATTTCCTTGAATCCAGGCTGTTCTGAGTGTGTGCTCATTTTTTGTTTTAACTGAGACATCAGGAATTGTTGATATTTCAACTTGTGAAACTGGCAATTTAATGCTCTCATAGCCAGAGTTGCAGAGGTGTATATTTTCTTTCCCCATCTATCTAGGGCTCTGGAATCTCTTTCAGAGGGCACAGGATTTTTAGCCATAGAAGCATTTGCTCCCTTAGGACCCTGGGATATGGTTTCTGGGTCAGCTACAGGGCTTTTATAAAGGAATCTGTGCGAGTCAGGTACTCTGTAGTATCTGTCTGGTTTGGCTGGAGCAGGAGGTAGAGAGTCTTGATTTAAACTAGACATCATCCACAATATCTAAAACAGGAGGGATAGCAAGAGGTCTGTGTTGGGGTAATAAAAGGAACTCTCAGGAGCCTTTTCTTAGAATCTGAGTAATCCTGGCCTTCCCAGTGGAAATGCTCCCTCATGGTATGTAATGTTTCCCCAAAGGAGTAGTCTTCAGGGGGAGATGCTGAAGGAATAGAGTCTTCAGCATCAGAATCCTCATAAGGTGGAAAAGTGTAATCCTGTTCCTCAGAAGAATCTGAGGAGAGAGAAACCTGGTCAGAGGATGCATAATCCTCCTCTTGTCTTGGTCTTTTATCAGGAGAGGGATGGGAAAGTACAGTTGTGTACACTTACCATAAATGTAGATGTTCGAGTGTCTTCACTGTTGCAGTCATCACTGTAGGGTTCTTCCTGCCGGCAGGCAGTCCTCGGTCAGCCAGAATCCCAAAGTCTGGGTCCAGCGTCGGCTGTTCAGTCATGCTCCCTGACATCAGAGCGCTAGGAGTACAAAGCTGCCAGCCGATGCCATGTTCTCCAGTTTTTCTTGCCCCAAATGTCAGGTGCCCAAAAATGAAGGCCAGTAGTAAAACAAAAAAGTAACACACAACAAACCCCATACCCTGAAGCAAATAAACCTCAGAAGAAGGGTGAAGTAGGAAACCACACTAATGAAAGTATAAGAGGGGACAGGAGGGAGGGTAACCCAGACTGCAACAGTGAAGACACTCGAACTTCTACATTTATGGTAAGTGTACACAACTGTACTATGTTCATCGTGTTTCACTGTTGCAGTCATCACTGTAGGGTTGAATCCCAAAGCTGAGATAAAGGGTGGTGGTTATAGAGTAGAAGGGGCGGCTAGAAGGCCCTGCAAGATTGCAGAAGCAAAGCCTGCCCTAGACTTAGAGTAAAGGGGGAGATTATAGTGCTTAGAGAAAGTATGCACTGAACTCCAAGTTGCAGCTTCCAAAATATCTTTGGTAGGTACTCCCCTGAGAAAGGCAGCTGAAGTAGTAGCAGCTCTGGTAGAGCGAGTCCTAATTTTTCCTGGGATTTGCTTTCCATGATGAGAGTAACAAAATCTGATTCCATGAGCAATCCATTTAGAAATTGTCTGTTTTGAAATAGCTTTGCCTTGGGAATTTGTTGCATAAGAAACAAACAGTTGCTCTGTTTTCCTGATATCCTTAGTTCTGTCCAGGTAAAAACAAAGTTGTCTGTGTACATCCAAGGAATGCAAGATCCTTCCCCCCTTATTTTGTGGATTAGTGAAAAAAGTTGGCCGGTGAATACTTTGATTTAAAGCCACTTTGGAAACCACTTTGGAAACCACTTTAGGCATGAAAGTAGGATTAGTCCTTAAAGACACCCTATCTTGGTGAAAAATAATATAAGGCTCCACAGCCATGAGTGCTTGTAACTCAGAGACTCTCCTGGCTGAAGTCAAAGCCAGCAGGATAGCTGTCTTCCATGATGAATACTTAATATCAGATGTGGCAGCAGGCTCAAAAGGAGGCAGAGTGAGGTTTTTCCAGAACATAGTTGAGGTCCCAGGCAGGTATGGGTGGTGTCCTAGTGGCCTTAAATTCTTTGCTCCTCTGAGATATTGTTTCAGAAGTGGATGGGAAAAGATTGGAGGATCTGTATTGTAATGTGCAGAGATAGCTGAGGCATGTATTTTTATGGAGGAGAAGGATAAACCCTTATGTAGCATGCCTGTCAGGTAAAGTAAAATCAGTGGGATATTAGGAATGAGGGTATCCGAATCCTGAGCATGCATCCAGGAGCAAAATCTCTTCCATTTACCTGCATAGGATTTTCTAGTGCTAGGCCGTCTGGCTTCTAAGATGACATCCATGACCTGTTTGGGAAGGAAAGGATTAATCATAGACCCCGAATTCGCCAGGCTGCCAGGCTGAGAGTTTTGACATGAGAGTGCAGAACCTGGCCCTCGTGTTGGGACAAAAGATTTGGAATCTGAGGTAAAATCCAAGGTGGCTCCTGGGATAGATTCATCAGTGTTGAGTACCAGAATTGAAGAGTCCAATTTGGGGCCAGTAAAATCATCATCCTGGGCTTGTCCTGCTTGATCTTTAATAATACCCGTGGAAGAAGAGGTAGTGGCGGAAAGGCATACCCAGAGAGGCTTCTCCAACTGAATGATAGTGCATCCACTTTCCATGCTAGTTTGTGAAATGTCCTTGTGCAAAAAATCTGTAACTGGTGGTCGAGGGGGGATGCAAATAGATCTATGTCCGGGCAGCCCCAGGCTTCTGTAATCATCTTGAATATGTGGGTGTCTAGCATCCACTCATGTGGGTCTGACAGGTTCCTGCTCAGGCTGTCTGCCAGAATATTTTGTTTCCCTGGAAGGAACTGAGCTTGTAGATCCACTTTGCAAGCTAGAGCTGTGTTCCATAGAGTCATGGCTAGTCTGCAAAGGGGGTAGGAGTGTGAACCCCCTTGCTTGTTTATGTACCACATAACTGTAGTGTTGTCTGTCCGTATCAGTAGTTGTCCTGGTTGTAGAAGATCCCTGAAAGCCAAGAGGACATTTTGTACAGCTAACATCCCTTTTAAATTGATGTGTAGGAGCTTCTGATCCTCTGTCCAAAAACCTTGCAGACCTTTTCCCTGCAAGTGGGCTCCCCATGCGTAATCCGAGGTGTCCGTGGTTAACACTTGGCTGGATGGAGGCAAACTGAAGGCTTTCCCTTTGTTGTGAAGACATGCCATGGTCCACCAATGGAATTCCTTTTGTAGGCAAGGCAAGACAGCAATCTGTGTATCTAGACTGTGGCAATGCTGGGACCATACACTTTTTAGGTACCATTGTATTTTTCTCATATGTAGTCTTGCATTTGGTATGAGGAGGATGCAGGAGGCCATGTAACGCAAAGCCTGCAGGAATTTCCTTGCAGTTAGCTGAGTTATTGACGCCAAGGTTTTGAAAGTTGAAGCCAACTGTAGTTGTTTTTCGGATGTCAGGAATGCCATCTGGGTTGATGTGCTTAGAAGAGCACCCAGAAAAGTTATCTGTTGTGTGGGTGTCAAATTTGACTTTTTTTATGTTCACAGTGAATCCCAGGTACTTGAGAAGATTTTGAACAAATGCCAGATGCTGGAGTAAGACATCCTTGCTGTCTGCTTAAATAAGGCAGTCGTCCAGATAAGGGTAAATTTGCATTCCCTTGAGTCTGCAATAAGCTACTACTGGTGCCAGGCACTTGGTGAAGACCCTGGGCGCAGCAGACAAGCCAAAGGGCAGCACAGAGAATTGGTAATGTTTCGAGCCGGCCTTGAACCGGAGGTATTTTCTGCACTCCTGTCTGATATGGATGTGTAGGTAAGCCTCCTTTAAATCCAATGTCACAATCCATGCATTTTTGCTCAACATTGGCAGGAGCTGCTGCAGAGTAAGCATCTTAAACTTTGGTATCTCCAGGAAAGTGTTTAAGACTGACAGATCCAGGATGGGTCTCCATGAATTTTGCTTTCTGGGAACTAGAAAGAGCCTTGAGTAAAAACCTTGCCCCATCTCTGATTGTGGAACCAGTTCTATGGCCCTCATAGCCATGAGGGATCCCACCTGGTTTAATGCCTCTGACCATTGGTGTTTTGGTAGGTCTGGCCATCCGTTTAGTCTTGGCAAGGTATGAAAGTGGAATTTGTAACCCCTTGAAACTACATCCAAAACCCACTTGTCTTGGGTTAAGTAAGTCCAATTTTGTTGAAAAAGAGAGAGAGAGTTTTCCTCCTAGAGGGGCTTCCAGGAGAGAAGTTCCTGGAGCCATGCAGGGGGAGTCATTGAGTCTGTTTTCTATAAGATTGAGGTCTGTCCTCTCCACCCCTGGGGGTGGAAGCACTCCACTGTCTAGGTCTGTAAGAGGTCTGTGCTTGGGTCCTCCCTCTGGAGCGCCTATATCTACCCCTCGGAGGCCTGTCCGAGCTGGGAAAGGACCAATTTTTAGTTGGCCAATTTCTGCTAAATCTTGGGGGCTGAACTTGTAAGAAATCCTTAACTATTTGCATGGATTTTGCCTTATCCTCCATTTTCTTTATCACCTCTTCAGCCTTAGACCCAAACAAAACATTATGCTGAACAGGAGCATCCACTAACTTTGCTTTCACTTGATCAGGTAAGTTTTGTTCCTTTAACCAAGCATGCCTTCTAATGACTGTGCCAGAGGCAACCGCCCTGCAAGAGGCCTCCAAGGCATCAAAACCACAGTGTAAACCATGCTTCCCCACTTGTTCAGTGGCATGCATCTAATCGTGTAATTCCTTATTATCTGCACATGCAGAAATGGTACCTAGCTTTTGTTTCATAACAGACAGTAGAAATTGTTGATATTTTAGCATATGAAATTGACAATTTAAAGCCCTAATAGATAAAGTAGCAGAAGTGTACACTTTTTTGCCCCATCTCTCCAAAGCTCTAGAATCCTTATCTGTCGGAATGGCGTTTTTAGCAGAAGCGGCCTTAAGCCCCTTAGGACCCTGAGAAATGGTTTCTGGATCAGCAGTAGGATTTTTGTAAAGGAACTGGTGGGAGTCAGGGACCCTGTAATATCTATTGGGCTTAGCAGGGGCTGGAGGAAAGGAGTTAAATTAGCCTCAGAAAAGGCATCATCCACAATATCCAAAATAGGAGGAATAGCCAGGGGTCTATGTTGGGGAAGAAGAAGGAAATCCCTAAGCCTTCTCTTAGATTCTGAGTACTCCTGTCCTTCCCAGTGAAAATGTTCCCTCATGTCATGTAAAGTTTCCCCAAAAGAAAAATCCTCAGGAGGAGAAGCTGAAGGAATGGATTCCTCAGCATCAGAATCCTCATAAGGAGGGAAAGAATATTCCTATTCAGAGGAAGACACTGAAGAAATAGATGCCTGATCAGAAGATTCATAATCCAATTCTTGCCTTGGCCTTTTGTCTGGAGGGGGATGTGAACCCCTAATCATGGTTAGTAAGTCCTCCGCCATTTTAAGCAGCTGTTTCTGAGATTTGGGTCCCGGATCAGAAGAGGCCTGGGCTGGTGTCTTAGATTTAGGAGTCTTTGCCTTTGTCAGAAGCTGTGTAGGCCTGAAAACCCCCTCAGAAGCCGGTACCTGCACAGCAGCTCCGGACCCATCTGAGGGGAGCATTGTCCAAAGGTCCTGCAGCTGGAGTGCTCAAAGGCGTAGTTGGCTCCTCGTGGGAGACCGTTTCGGCAATCTGTTCTGAAATGGCCAAAGACAGGGGCTGCGAAAGCGCCTCACTGACGACGGCCGAACCTGTAGCTGGCTCTGCTTGTAAAACGTAGTCTGATTTGGACCTCGGAGGCCTGTCCTTATCCTTATGTCGTTTGTAAACTCCGGTAGTCAGAAGCGTGTCCGATGACATTTTATAATTAAATCGCCTACCAAAGTAATGAAAAGCAAAATCGAACCTTCACTTAATCGTACGTTGGTTAAATCTAGCACAAAACCGACAACTAGCTACGTCATGGTCAGGGCCTAAACAAGGAATACAGTAAGAATGAAATCCTTATGAGGTATTTGCTTCCCACAAGAAATGCAATTATTAACTTTTTCTGACATCGGACTGGAGCAAGAAAAACTTTTCCCCAATGGGGTACTTAGCTTTGAGAAGAAGCAGCAAGTCTTTGGACTGAAGCACGAAAAAATATCAGGAGTCAACCGACCGGCACTTGCGAACTGCTTTCACCGCACGGCAAAAAAGACTGGAGAACATGGCGTCGGCTGGCAGCTTTGTACTCCTACCGCTCTGACGTCAGGGAGCATGACTGAAAAGCCGACGCCGGACCCAGACTTTGGAATTCTGGCCAACCGAGGACTGCCTGCCGGCAGGAAGAACCCTACAGTGATGACTGCAACAGTGAAACACGATGAACATCCCCTGATAATGGTAATTAAATCTTCAGCCATCATAAGCATCTGTTTCTTAGGCATAGGGCCTTGACCTGTAGACTGATTAACAGTTTTCTTAGGTTTTAAAGGAGTTTTAAGCTTTGCATAAGATTTAATGGTGAGTGTAGTCGGTCTGAAGACACCTTCTGCAACCAAAGGTGTTTCCTCTGCACCGGTGTCTAAATCTGCTCCGGTGTCGGTAGATGGCTGCGTCGGCCTAGTAGACTCCGCTTGGGAGTCGGCAGCTGTCTGGGCTTCCAGCTCTGCGGTCGTCAGGGGCTGTGTAGGCGCCTCACTGAAAACCAGAGAACCAGCGACAGGCCCAGCTGAGGCCTCGGGTTCTGGCTTATTCCTAGGCTGCCTGTCCTTATCCTTGCGTTTTTTATGAATTGCGGTAGTCGGCTGCTCCAACGGCATGATATAATTGAATTTCCTACCAAAGTAATGCCGTGCGAAGTCAAAACGGCGTTTGATAGTACATTTATTAAACCTAGCGCAAAACCGACAACCCGTGACGTCGTGGGCTGGGCCTAGGCAAGGAATACAATAGGAATAGAAGTCCTTATGAGGTATTTGCTTCCCATAAGAAATGCAATTGTTAACTTTTTTCTGACATCGGACTGAGGCAAGAAAATGTTCAACAGGGTACTTAGCTTTATTGAAGACTTCGGACTGAAATTCAAATTGAAAATCTCAGTGTCGGCCGACCGGCACTTGCGAAGAAAGTTGTATATATATATATATATATATATATATATATATATATATATATATATATATATGTATATATATATATATATATATATATATATATATATATATATATATATATATATATATATATACCCCTGATGCACTGACGTCAGGGAAGACGCGACAGCAACCGACGCCGAACCAAAATTCGGGCCGACTGCGGGACCGCCTGATGGCAGGATAACCCAAGTGTGATGACTGCAGCAGGGTAACACGATGAACATGTTAAGAAATAACCAGATGGGACAAGAGATATAACAGCTCTTGTGGCATACAGGGATAAAGCCCTGATCACAGCTCAAGCAATACAAATTTGATTAGTGGCTCAGGGGAGGATGGTTGTGATGCAGATGTGCAGACTGGCGGTAACATTAGGTTCACAAAACCACCACATGTTGCAGCCTTCAGGGTGGCTATGGAGAATCACTCGCCTAAATAAGGCACTGTGGGTCACCTTGGTGATGTGGATCACACATTCTCCCTGTCCAGAAGTGGGATTAGGCCATTACAAATGCTCTGAATGCTGGGGTTTGCCAGCTGTGGCACTCATGACTAACTCAATGACAGCCTCCTGCAGACAGCTGTCAGCTCACCTTGAATCCAGGTGAAATTCCCAGTTAAGGGAATGAGCCTTGTCTCATTGGAGGACTGATGATCTGAAGGTACAAAAACAGGAGATACCTTAATACATTTTTAAAATTAACTTTAATACTACACTAAGAATGTTAAACTATTTACATCAAACATGAAACTGGAATCGTTCTTAAATCTGCAGAAGTCCATATATTTGGGTTACTCAGTGGTCTACCATACCTAGAAAACTTAACGGGACTATTTTACATTGGACTTCTGTTCTTTCACACAGTTTTTTGCATCCCAACTGTTTTACGTGAAAACAACTTCAGCAGTCTGTCTGCAACTCTTGATTATAAAAACAGTTACCGATGTATAAATTTTCTTGTGAAATTACTTGTTGCGACAGTTCTAGCTGCTCTTATTTCTATAGCTTCAGTTTTGATGCAACAGTCTTGTACAAATGGCTATGACTTCTTCTGAACAGCTTACTATATTTCCCCCAAACTACACAGTATCTAGGTTCAGCTGCTTTGCCATCAATTTCAATTTCAGGCTGCATGCTTTATTACATGTCTTTTGAGCTTTATTCCAAACTGTAAGTGTGACATTTTTCAGCAGTTTCTGTCAAGAGTACTGTTTCTTTCAATGAGTTCTCTAAAGCATTAAGTGATTTTCAAGCATTGATATGCAGAAGTAAGTAATCTTTTTAGCCTTTTGCTTACCAGCAGAAAAGATGCTGACAGGTTGATTCCCTATAGTGGAGTATTACAAGATGATGACACTTGGCTTTTGTTACACTTTTATGTTTGGACTCTTCTTTCCACTTGTCCACTGGATTAAGAATAGTGTGAACTGAACATTGTATGTCTGAATTTCCAGTCATCCACATATCTTCTTAAATTCCTCTGATACCACTGTCAAATATCAGAATATCGGATATTCCCTGTCTAGAGAATATAGAATTTAATGCATTAATCATACTTGTACTTCTGTCAGTTTGACTATTTTTAGAGAAACTGGAAAAATAATCCACATATTAAGATACACAGTCTCTCTGACCGCATATTAAGATACACAGACTCTCTGAACTGGGAAGCATGCACCTACTGAGCTCCAATGATGATAGGGAATCTGGGAAAGTAGTAAATGTTCATCATACTGAACACTGCTGCAGTAGCCTTAGCTATATGGGTTATACCTTCCCAAAAATTTTGCAGCCAGCCAGCTTCCAAAGCTTCAAGACACATTCCATATACTCAAACTGTCAGGCAGCTCTAGCTGGGCTGATGAAAAGACAAGTTTGGGTACCAAGCCCTTCAGATCTTTACTGCCGCCGAACAGTATGCGCCTCTGAGGCTTTCAAGGATCGATGGTTGCCTTTTGCTGCTCTTTTGCCAGGCAGATAAGCTCCCTTTGGGAAAATTCCTTCCATTTAATAACTTTACTTATTACATACACTTTCCACTTCAGGAAAACCATTTTAAAGCTAGGAGTTTGTGTTTTAACTGTCATGAGACTGTATTGCACTTTTGAATAGAAGTTTAAAAGTAAGTGAAATGTATTTTTTCTGTGGAAAAATTTAGTTTATTTTTCTTTGTAGAGCTGGCATAGTGTTTAAAGTGCTTTCTACTGTGTTTGTGTGTGAGTGGGGGGGGGGGGGGGGGTTCTAAAGACTTTTTGTAGGAATTTGCTGCTAGTTTTCCCTAAGAAAGAGGCACCGTTTTCGGACTGACCATAGATCAAAATGTCAGTCCTATGGTCAGTCTTTCCAGCCTCAAAAAGAAAACAAGGCAAACAGCCTTTGCCACTACAATAGTCTATTAATTTGCTATGCTGCAGGTAAGGTGACTGCTGTCGCTATGTGTTGTACACCAAACCACTCATTCTTTTACGGCAAATCCCTCTGGTGTAGCACCTACTGCAACCATGGACCAGGGTTAGCTACATACTTTGTGGCTGTTGGGGTCCCCTCAGTGAGCAAGGGAGAGCCACTCTCATTGTTCCTGGGAAAGGAAATAGGGAAGGCTTCTCTGTTTTCATAGAATGTTGTGTCCACCCATAGGCAAGCTGCTTGCTGTTGTCATTAATAACACTGTTGGCCCCATTTTTCCTGTCAAAAAGATGCAGTCTGCTCCTGCTGAAATTTCCTTAGACAAGAGTAGTTTATTGGGTCTGGCTCAGGCTTTAATTCAGGTTATTAATCCTTCTAAAAGAAACAGGGATATTTTCTTTCTTGACGAGAAAGAAGATTCTGAATCTCGATAGGAGGCGAGAACGAAGGAACAGATGCAGGGTTTTCTCCTCAGATTTCTGATTCAGACTCCGAGGACATCTCCATTTCTGATTCTACCTGTGTTGTGTGTGTGTGTGTGTGTGTGTGGGGGGGTCTCTTTCTCTGAGACCATTTCTAGAATGTGCCACTGTTTCAGCAGGAAAACACCAAGGTTTTATAGTTGCAGTGCTCTACAGTAAATTATTTTCAAGTGGTTTCTGTACTCGGACTAGATGTTTAAATCATTTCTCAGTGGGCTTTCTCACTTTACTGTGTTTTTACTCTCTCTTCTGAATCTGTTTTACAATATCCATTGCTATTTTCCTGAACTCCTTAAGTGGATTATTAGCAATCCTAATATAATTCTGTGTTGAAGTAACTTTTCAAACTTAAAACAAAAAGCCAACTTTGGCAAGTTGTGAGAACTGTAATTAGAGTTTGTGGTAATTAACTCAACCCCCTAGTATTTTACATTATACAAGCAGTCAGCCATTTTAGTCTTAGGACTGCTGGAGGCTTGAAAACAGCACCTGGACTACATTTTGCATCTATTAAAATACTGCACTTATTGTACCATGTAAATCAGCTGTTCAGGTTTCCTCTTCGGTTTATTCTGTACCTGAAGTTAAAGCAATTAACTGAAGGCATTCTTATAGTTGCAGTGCTTTACAGTATAGTATTTTCAAGTGGCTTCTGTGCTCTACCTAGGTGTTTAAATAATTTCTGATTGGGCTCTCATTTTACTGCACTTTTACAGTCTTCTCTTCTGAAAAAGTTTCCCACCCACCCTTTTCCTGCTGTGCTTTTAAACTTGGAGGCTTTTGAGCTGCCCACCACTACTGTATAACTGGCCTTGAAAGCTCCTCCCAGTCTCATCTTCTGTATATCTGGTCCTAGAAGCTCCTGCCAGTCTTACATTCTCTTCTCTTTTTACTGGGTACTGACCAATGAAACTGGGAAGTCTCTTCCCTTAAAATGTTAAGAGTGTACTTTGAAATTGCCTTAAAGTGTTAAGTGTCTGTGTTCGATTCACATTGCTGGCTTGTCTGCCTTTGAATCACCTTCTAATTACATGTAGCTAGTTGTTAGACCTGTTTCTGGTACTTGTATATATATTTGGCTAACTAAACTGACATTAAGAAGACTGAGTGCAATTCTGTTGGCAAAAGAAAGGTAGCTGGTCTGTCTGAGTTGGGATGCACACAGGCAGGCTTAAGTAAGAATTACCTGGTGTAGTTATTTGACTTTTTTCTGTTATCTTTTTAATTTTGCCTAACTAAAGTGTGTTCTACACTAAGACTGGTCTTGCAATTCTAGTGGCAGTAGAAAGGTACCCTGATCTGTCATAACAGGAAAACACAGAGGAAGGCTTGAAGTGAGACGGTTTCATCAGACAGGGGGCTTTTTAGAGACTTAGTTGTTTGATGATGAAAGCTACTTTTTCTGTGCTTTTACATTAAGAAATTCCAGGATCATTCATCTTATAGCAGAAAATGTTTACCTGGTCTTTCTGAGTTGGGAAGCACTCCAGGATGCTCAAAGTATTAATTATTTATTGGCCAGAGGTTACAGGAGTTAGTTTTTTTCTGTCGGCTATAAATTAGGCACACTTGTGCAGTGCTCTTACCACAGAGCTGTGGTCAACAGTGCCATACACAGTAGCAAATGCTTAGTTTTTTAAATTTACCTCTAAAGCCAGGGAGAACACCACTAATACCAGATCATAGCACTATCTAACATCTAGCCTTAACCCTAGACACCACTCAGGTGACACCTGTAAAAACCAAAGTCACTAAACCATAACAGCCCAACTTCAATACAGATCCTGACAATGTGGATATGCAATTTCCTAATGTCTCTGAGGCCATCTTGGAAGATATGGGCATCCTGAGACAAAGTAGCAGTGGTTTCATGTAAGAAACTAACAGTATATAAGATGTACATGCATAACTTCATGGAGGTAAAAATCTTGCATACAAACAAGGTTGTCAAACACAGACACACACACACACACACACACACACACACACACACACACACACACACACACACACACAGACAACATCCTTCAAAGATACCAGTCATCATCACACACAGACCTTTTTATGCTTAGGTACTTAAAAAGAAGCTTTCCAAAACCTAAATGGCATCCTAAGATGTCAAATGTCAACACTATCCTCAGTAATCACTAAACCCCACACCAAAAGCCAAACCTAACAGCCCACACAAGCCTACACCCAATGATACCACAAAACAAAGCCCATCAGACAAGCAAACACTTCACCTAGTACTCTTGTCATAGGAATTCTACTGTACAACACAGATGCCCTTCTGACCAGGTCAGACAAGGAGACGATCTGGAGCTAGGATCCACAATTTCACACACACACTCAAGTCACTGCACCACAGGTACTAATACGATTCTATTATAGTCCATGTGGGTGATGACCTGAGATGTACCTCACTGGACTATATGAAAATACACATTATGGATCTCTCTGAACATGTCACAGACATTCTACCTTCACCATGGAATGATGCCACAGTATGAACAGAAAATGATTGATTTTAGTAACTAGCTTAGTTTCTGGTGTCACTCTGGGGGTGGGAGAGGGTACAATATCTATAAGCATGGAAGGACATGGTTAACAGACTACATTGCTTTGATAAGGATGGCCTGAACTTGTCCCCCCAGGCTTTTAGATACTGGCTACTAAACCGTTATCCACCCCCTTTACAATCTTTTTTAGGCAATGTAAAAATGACAAAACTACCAACATAGAAGAAAAAAAAACTCAAAAGCAACCGTAAGATGTTACTGCTCAATGCTAGGAGCCCAAACAAGAAACTCCACACCCTACAAGCACTCCTCACTCTGCAGAATGTGGACGTCTGTGCTGTTACTGTGAATTGGTTTAAAGCCACAGAGAGTACTCTGGCAGTGCAGGGCTACAGTGCCTTACACACACAGTGGAGCATTTCTGTTAATTACTGAAGGATATGAGATAAGTTGGGCACCGTAGTGGCCATCCCCTGAGTCTGGCTCCAGGAACAGAATCTTTTCTACTTTTCGGCATAGGATTTTCTAGTATTAGGTCTCCTTGCTTCCAGAATGACATCTAGCACCTGCTTACTGAGGCATGCTATTGGAAAGCTCAAGGAATTAGCCAGGCTGCAAGGTTCAGGGCTTGAAGCGGAGGGTATAGAATCTGGCCTGCCTGCTGGGACAGCAGGTAAGGTGTCTGAGGTAGGTGCCATGGATCCAGCAGTATCATACTGCGCAAGAGAGGGTACCAGCACTGGCGAGGCCAGACTGGTGCAATCAGTAAGGTGCAATCAGTATTGTCCTTGGTTTGTCCTGTTTGATCTTTAGCAGAACCTTCGAGAGGAGAGGCAGAGGGGGAAAGGCATAAACTGGCTTTCCCAGGTAAAGGACAGGGCATTCACTTTCCAAGCTTGACTGTGGGGAGTCCTTGTGCAGAATCTGTCCAATTGGTAGTTCTGAGGGGAGGCAAACAGGTCTATCTCTGGAGTCCCCCATTGTTTCCTCAAGATATTGAATATCTTTGGTTCCAGTTTCCATTCTTGTGGGTCCATGAGATTTCTGCTTAGGTCATCTGCCAGTGAATTTAGCTTGCCTGGCAGGAATTGAGCTTGCAGGTGCACTTGGTAGCTCAGGACTGTGTTCCACAGAGCCATGGCTAGTCTTTAGAGGGGGTAAGAGAGTGTGTTCCCCCCTGTTTAAGTACCACATAACTGTGGTGTTGTTTGTCTTTACCAATAATTGTCCTGGAAGGATATGATCTTTGAAAGTTGTCAGGGAATTCTGTACAGCTAACATTTCTTTTTGGTTGATATGCAGGTGCATCTGACTCAGGTTCTATGTGCCCTGACCATGCGCGCCCCATGCATAGTCTGATGAGTCTGTAGTCAGGGTTTGGGTGGCAGGGGGTAGACTGAAAGGCAGCCCCTTGTTTAGGTGGCAGGCCTCTGCCCACCAAAGGAACTCTGTCCTTATACAAGGAATGATAGAAATAATTGTCTCCAGGTCCTGAGAATGTTGACACCATAGGCTTTTTAAATACCATTGTAATTTTCTCATATGCAGTCTTGCATGTGGAATTAGTAGAAGGCAAGATGCCATGAACTCCAAGGCTTGCAGGATTTTCCTTGCACATAGCTGGGTCTTTGTGGCCAGTAGTCTGAAGTAAGCTGTCAAATAAACTTGCTTCTCTGGCATGAGGTAAGCCATCTGGGAAGTTGTGTTCAAGCTTGCTCCCAGGAATACAATTTGTTGGCAGGGTACTTGATGTGATTTCTTTTTGCTTATGGTGTACCCCAGCGAGGTTAGACGTTTCTGTACAAATGCCAAATGTTTTAATAGGAGATCCTGGCTTTCTGCCTGAATTAGACAATCGTCCAGGTATGGGCATATTTGAATGTTTCTCTGCCTGCAAAATGCAATAGCTGGCGTTAGACACTTTATGAATACCCTGGCTGCAGTAGATAAGCCAAAGGGAAGTGCAGAGAACTGATAGTGCATGGAACCTGCTCTGAAGCGTAGGTATTTTCTGCAAGATTCCCTTATTGGGATGTGCAGGTAAGCTTCCTTAAAGTCTAAGGTTGCCAACCAAGCATCTTTGCCTAGCATAGCAAGCAACTGTTGAAGTGTTAACATTTTGAATTTTGGGATTACCAAAAAGGTGTTTAGAATAGAGAGGTCCAGGATAGCACGCCAGGAGTTGTCTTTTCTGGGTACCAGGAAGAGTCTTAAATAAAAACCTTGTCCCCTTTCTTCTGCTGGGACAGGTTGAATAGCCCTGATACTTACAAGAGAGAGAAGCTGCTGTTGAGCCTCTGCCCACTGATTTGGGGGTAGATCTGGCCAACCATTTGGGGTTGGTAAGGAGTGGAAGTGGAATATGTATCCTTGGAAGACTATATTTTAAACACCCATTGGCCTGGGTAATGAGTTCCCAGTTTTTTGCATGTAGGGCAATCTTTACCCCTAAGGGGGCAGGCAGCTGAGTAGGGCTTAGAAGATTTAAGATTAAGTCACTGTGACATTTTTCTATAGGGGGGCATCTTACTACTTCCAGCTTTGGAAGTGGGAGCCCCCCCCCACTGCTTAGGTCTGTGTGCACCTTGAGACTGTATCCTAGGTGGTCTGCTGTTCCTGGTTTGGGCTGAGAAGGCCTGTAAGAGACTGGAAAGGACCATATCTTAGATGGCTAATACCTACTAAATCTGGGAGGCTGTACTTGCAGGAAATCTTTAACAGTTTGCATAGATTTAGCTTTTTCCTCCATCTTTTTAAGGACGACTTCTGCTTTGTTGCCAAACAGGTGGTCTTGGTTTAAGGGAGCATCCAGTAATTTCGCTTTAACATGATCTGGAAAATTTTGCTCCTTAAGCCAAGCATGCCTTCTAAGTACAGACCCAGTGACAGCAACCCTGCAAGATGCTTCTAAAGAATCAAAACCACATGTTTACCAACTTGTTCAGCAGAATACATTAAATCCTGTAATTCTTTATGTTCAGCATAGTCAGTAATCAACATAATTTTCTGTTTAAGTAGTCCCATAATATGCTGCTGATACTTGAACATATGAAGCTGGCAGTTTAAGGCCCTAATGGCCAAAGCAGCAGAAGTGTATACCTTCTTACCTCATCTGTCCAAGGCCCTGGAATCTCTATCAGGTTTTTGGCAGTAGTAGCCTTTATTCCTTTAGGACCTTGGGAAATGGTCTCTGGGTCCGCAGTAGGATTCTTGAAGAGGAACTTGAGAGAGTCAGGTACTATGTAGTTCCTGTCTGGTTTTCCGGGAGCTGGAGGTAAAGTGTCTGGGGCCAGGCTGGATTCTAAGAAGGCATCATCTACAATGTCCAGAACAGGAGGGATTGCTAAAGGCCTGTGTTGAAGGAGGAGTAAAAATTCCCTAAGCTTCTTTTTGGAGTCAGAATAATCCTGGCTTTCCCAGTGGAAATGCTTCCTAAGAGTGTGCAAGGTTTCACCAAAAGAAAAATCTTCTGGTGGAAAAGCAGAGGAAATGGAATCCTCTGCATCAGAATCCTCATAGGTAGATAAGGGCAAATCCTGGTAAGAAGAAGAAACAAATTTCAGAATCCTGATCAGAAGAATCAGAAGGAAAATCAGTTCTAGGTCTCTTAGAGGGGGAAGGTTGGCTTCCCCTAATTAAAGTAATAAGATCTTCAGCCATTCTTATTTGTTTTTTAGGCATATGGGCCTGACCATGCGGATTGGACGCCGATTTTCTAGGCATGGGTCGAGATTTAGGCTATGAAAAAAGAATATGGCGTCGGTTTGAAATGCAAGTCTGTAGGCTTGAATACACCCACAGAAGCTGGTGCCTGCACAGCAGCTCTGGACCCATCCAAGGTAGAGACATCTGCAGGTTCCATAGTCGAAGCATCTCGCGGCATACCAGACTCCGAATGGGTCTCAGCAGAGGCCTGCAAATCTGAATTAGCGGGCATCAGGGGCTGCGAAAGCACCTCACTGAGTATCGGTGAACTGGCGACTGGCTTAGAGGAAGCGTAGTCGGCAGTTTTGGACCTATGCGGTCTGTCTCTGTCTTTATCTTTACGTTTTCTCAGAATATCGGTAGTCGGATGGCTTACCGATGACATTTCTTGATAGCTAAACAGAGAACCAAAATAATTTGCTGCAAAAATAGACCGACGGTGAATAGTTCAGAGGTTGAATAAAGCACAAAACCGACAGCGAGGGACGTCGTGGTCTGGACCTAAGCAAGGAATGCAGTACGAATGAAAATCTTTATGAGGTGTTTGCCTTCCACAGGTAAGACAATTGTTAACTTTTACTGACATTGGTTTAAGAGCAAGAAAAAGGATCTCCAACGGGGTACTTAGCTTTTTTGAAGACTTCGGTTCTGAAACTCGAAAATGAAAATTTCAGAAGTCGGCCGACCGGCACTTGCGAACTGCTTCTGCTTCGGGCACCGTGTGGCAAGAAAGACTGATGTAATGGCTTTTGCTGAATGGTTTTATACCCCTGATGTCATGGAAGAAGGGACAGCATTTGACGCAGGACTTTGGTATTCAGGCCGGCTGAGGGCTACCTGTAGGCAGATAACCCAAATCTAATGACTGCAACAGTGAAACACGAAGAACATCAGCAACATTCAGAGAGACAAGAGCTCTCTGACTGAAATAAACCAGAAAGTAAGAGGCACAACAGAGTCCAACAAGGCCAGTTACAAGGTCAGAATAGCCTTCCAGGCTAAGAACAATTACAAGATCTTCTTCAGCTATAGCAGGAAATTTGAAGGTAACTCAGTAGTGTGCAGAACTGGTCATAAATGGTACAACCTTCACTGACCAGGGTGACATAGCGAAACTACTCGGTAATAAATTTAGATATAGCCTCCACTACCCCCCTTGTGAAATCCCTTCTAGCATATCCCCCATCAACAGGGAGCAGGTCCTAAGTGTGCTTGCTAACGTCAAAAATACTGCTTCAATGGGCCCCAATAATATCCTTTGTTGCCTCCTAAAATATGCCACTTGAGGCACACTTAATTACGGCCTCACAACAGGTTATATGACAGTTGAATATAGGGCCAGAATGACTGTCCTTCTTGATGAGGATAAACCATCAACTGGCCCTGGAAACTACAGATCCATCAGTCTGACAACTCTAACATACAAAGCAATGGAAAGAATTATCATGGAAATGAACAGAGTTATTGGCAACCTACAGATACTGGACCCATCCAAGTTTGGTTTTGTTGAGGAAAGGTCTTGCCTACACAACCTGGATGAGTTCTTTGAGGAGTCACCAAGGCTATGGATGAGAGAAAAACACCTACCCTGACCAAGCAAAACTCTCAGAACTAGGCATAAATCCCTTCATAACTCACTGGATTGCTGGCTGGCTCATAGACAAGATCCATAAGGACAGGCTCAGTGAGACAACCTCCACCAGGAGACATGTAAAAGGTTGGCAAAGACAAACTACGGAAAAAACTATGATAGAAGCGCCAAGCAGTCCAAACAAGCCAACAAAGCCTTAACGCACTTTTATTACCAATATAAAACAGCGTTTTCGCTACCGCAATGGAGTAGCTTCCTCAGAGGCAAAAAGACACAATAAAAAAAGGCGCCAAGCAGTTTTATACTGAATGCACCTTCAGTCAATTAAGGTATAACAAGGAAATTGTGTAAGCAACATCACTTCCCAACATTTAAAAACACATTAACATATAAATAGTCAATATCGTTTTCTATCTTTATAAAAGTAAAAACTTTTAAACAATAAAGGCAATGTGAATAACCAATGTGAAGTACAAATATATTAAAATATAAAAATTGATGAATAATAACCAAAGTATGATAAAATAAAATAAATAAACCCCTCCACACATTTCTATAGCCTGCCAACTTTTATCTAACGCAAAAAAGATCTATATTTTAAAACAGGAGCGATGTTACAGCTCTCATTTAATCCTGGGAGGTTAAAAGCATCGAGCTTAAGTTGCCATTCCAACTCTGAAATCTCTAGTAAAAGAGAAGTAGGTCCACCCCTAAAAGATCTATATGTACAATCAATTCCCATAAAAACAAAGTTGTGGCCAGGGTTGATCTCTACATGTTTCGCTAGAGCATTTTCACTTTTATTAATCCTGATGGCGTAACAGTGTTGGTATATGCGCTCCCTGAATTTTCTGTAGGTTTTACCGACGTAAAAAGCAGGGCAACAAACACAGAAAGCCACATAAATAATAGATTTAGTTTCACAATTTATTTTACTGTTAATTTCATATTTTTTGTGGCCTATGATGAAGGAATTCCCTGTTCGTACTACATGACACCAATTACATGCTCCACAGCTGAAACAGCCTTTGGTTCTATGAAAAAGTTGACTAGATTGGTTTCTTTGCAATAATTCTTTTATATTAATGCCCCTTTTATATGTAATTCTCGGTTTTACCCCTAACTTCTCTACCAAAAAAGAATTATTGGTAATGAAATACCAATTCTTTTCAATGATTTCCGAGATTTGCCTTGAGTCCAAGTTGAAAGTTGTTGTAAAACTCAGAGAATACTCCTTGATGAGTTTCTCCGAGCCAATACCCATAAGAGACTCACTAGTGTGAGACTCACATGTATTGTCAAGACACTCAGATGGAATGGTTCTTTTTTCATGAATTAAAGGTCTAAAAAAAACCCTTGACCTCTTTGTTGTAACCTCTACAACTAACTCTTCTATAATAAACCGTGGATAACCACGGTTAATAAAAAAGTCTGTTAGTAAGGCACATTCATTTTCGAAATCCTTCAAATCGCTACACATTCGAACCGCCCTAACTAATTGACCCTTGATGATAGCTCTTTTCAGCTTAAAAGGGTGGGCGCTTGTATAGTGTAAAAAAGAGTTGACATAAGTTTCTTTACGAAAAATAGATGAAACAAATCTTAAATTATTTAAATCCTTTTTAAGTTTAACATCAAGGTAATCAATCTCTTCAACAGCGAATTTGAAGGTGAATTTGAGAAAGGAAGTTGTTTGGTTGAAATAATCCACAAGCATTTGTGCCGCATGTTCATCCCCTTTAAAAAGGATGAAAATGTCATCCAAGAACCTGGTGTAGTAGCCGATTTTCTCCTTCCATACTGGGTGCTTGAGAACAAACTCTTTCTCCCAGTATGCCATAAACATGTTGGCCACGATGGCCCCACATGGAGAGCCCATCGCTACTCCACGTTTTTGGATATAATAATCTTTGCCAAAAATAAAGAAGTTTGAAGACAATACTATATCCAGGAGCTCTGTAATGTTATTAATTTCATTTCTAGGGGCTTTAAATTCCATCAATAGTAGTTCCAACCATTCAATAGCCTCTTGGTGTGGTATAGAGGTATATAAGTCGACTACGTCGATTGTGAGAAAATTGTAAGAACTTTCAAACCCAATGTCATTAATACTTGTTAAAAAGCTCCAGGAATCTTTACAAATGCTTGGGACCAACTTCAAGTACTTAGACAGTAAGAAGTCAATGTATTTTGCAGAGGGGTGAATCATTGAAAAGAATTGGTATTTCATTACCAATAATTCTTTTTTGGTAGAGAAGTTAGGGGTAAAACCAAGAATTACATATAAAAGGGGCATTAATATAAAAGAATTATTGCAAAGAAACCAATCTAGTCAACTTTTTCATAGAACCAAAGGCTGTTTCAGCTGTGGAGCATGTAATTGGTGTCATGTAGTACGAACAGGGAATTCCTTCATCATAGGCCACAAAAAATATGAAATTAACAGTAAAATAAATTGTGAAACTAAATCTATTATTTATGTGGCTTTCTGTGTTTGTTGCCCTGCTTTTTACGTCGGTAAAACCGACAGAAAATTCAGGGAGCGCATATACCAACACTGTTACGCCATCAGGATTAATAAAAGTGAAAATGCTCTAGCGAAACATGTAGAGATCAACCCTGGCCACAACTTTGTTTTTATGGGAATTGATTGTACATATAGATCTTTTAGGGGTGGACCTACTTCTCTTTTACTAGAGATTTCAGAGTTGGAATGGCAACTTAAGCTCGATGCTTTTAACCTCCCAGGATTAAATGAGAGCTGTAACATCGCTCCTGTTTTAAAATATAGATCTTTTTTGCATTAGATAAAAGTTGGCAGGCTATAGAAATGTGTGGAGGGGGTTATTTATTTTATTTTATCATACTTTGGTTATTATTCATCAATTTTTATATTTTAATATATTTGTACTTCACATTGGTTATTCACATTGCCTTTATTGTTTAAAAGTTTTTAATTTTATAAAGATAAAAAACGATATTGACTATTTATATGTTAATGTGTTTTTAAATGTTGGGAAGTGATGTTGCTTACACAATTTCCTTGTTATACCTTAATTGACTGAAGGTGCATTCAGTATAAAACTGCTTGGCGCCTTTTTTATTGTGTCTTTTTGCTTCTGAGGAAGCTACTCCATTGCGGTAGCGAAAACGCTGTTTTATATTGGTAATAAAAGTGCGTTAAGGCTTTGTTGGCTTGTTTGGACTGCTTGGCGCTTCTATCATAGTTTTTTCCACCAGGAGACAGGTCACCAGCGGAGTACCCCACAGCTCAGTGTTGCACCCGCTCATGTTTGGCATCTAATTCTTAGCCATCATTAATGTCAGGCCTCTTACTCATCAAGTTTGCAGATAACTGTAAATTGGAAGCTATCATAGATTCCACCACATGACACCGGCATACTACAAGACACAAACACAAACAAATGACTGCTGTCAAAGCCACAGGTTTAAACTTTATGTGAAGAAATGCATTATAGTTCCACTTGGGAAATCGCCTACCCAAGCTAATTATTCCATTTATAAAAACACCCTTAAAAGCTGACCCAGAAGTCAGGAATCAGGAAACATATGTAGACAGTAATATGGCACTTGATTAACACTCAACCAAGACAGTAAGTAAATCATTCTACGTCACCCAGCTCATAAGCAAAGGTACGGCATCCAGTTCAGTACCACCCTACTCAGCCCTTATCCATCACAGAGTACAATGCCCCCTTTGGTACGTACCTAACCAGACACATCCAACAGCTGGAATGCCCTCAAAGGTTCCTCACCAGAAGAATCCAGGGTAAGAATACCCTATCCTATGCAGTTCACTTTAGGGCCCTATGTCTGTATTCAGTCTTAGAGCTTACTGAGAGCCAATCTATGCCTGGCATATAAGGCATCCTCAGATCCAGCTCCAATGGATCTCTTGCACTTTCGTAAAAAACAGCACCAGGAATTAGAAGTTATGTACTCACCATAACGTTCCATCTGAGTAGGTGTATTCATTTGTCTGCAACCTGTGGGTTATGGATCCGATATCTGATCCGAACCGGCATGGTTTACCAGCTATGGATCCAAGCTCTCAGCTCCTCCCCTCACCCATAATGCCCTGCTCTACCCTCATGACCTCAGATCGAGTTTGCCAACAGCAAGAACACCCTGAAAAGGGTAATACAACATATGCAGGAAAATGAAAGGCCAGGGGGATAGGAGGGCGGGATGGTTGCAGACAAATGAATACACCTACTCAGATGGAACATTATGGTGAGTACATAACTTCTAAATCTGAAGTAGGAGATTCATTTGTCTGCAACCTGTGGGACAGAGTCCCCAGCTACCTGAATCTTGGGCGGCCATCATGGAAGGATATTCCGGAGTACAGCGGAGCCAAAAGATGCTCTACCCCTAGATGCAAGATCCAACTTGTAGTGGGAAATAAAAGTATGAGATGAAGCCCACGTGGCTGCTGCACAAATATCATCTAGAGGAATCCTAGCCTTAAAGGCTGCCGAGGTAGAGACTGACCGGGTTGAATGGGCATGTACACCCTCCGGTGCGGGCCTTCCTGAAGCTTGATAAGCCAATAAGATACATTGTGAAATCCAGCGAGATAGTGAGACTTTAGAAATTGGTTTGCCCAAATTAAATTTAGCAAAGGAAATGAACAACTGGTCGGATTGCCTATGACCAGCCGTCCTGTTTAGATAAAATCTAAGTTGCCTGTGAACATCTAAGGAGTGAAGCTTGTATTCACCTTTGTTTTCATATTTAGGAAAGAAGACAGGAGGTTAATGGATTGATTAATGTTTGCTTCAGAAGCTACCTTAGGAAGAAAGGACGGGTTGGTCCTGAGGTAAACACGGTCCGGATGAAAGACCAAGTAAGGAGGTTTAGCTGATAATGCTTGAAGCTCTGAAACTCTCTTGGCCGAAGTAATGGCTACTAAGAAGGCAGTCTTGAACGACAAGAATTTCAGATCTACCGTAGCCGCCGGTTCGAAGGGGGGGGGCGGTCAAGGCCTGGAGAACTAAGGAAAGGTCCCAAGGAGGAACCGCTTGTTTTACAGGGGGCCTGAGAAGAAAAGTACCTTTAAGGAAAATCTTACACAACTTGGCTGACATCAGTGGATTGGAGTCATGACCAATGTGATAATGTGAAATTGCCGCAAGTTGTACTTTGACCGTGGAACTGCTGGCACCATCGTTAAAAAGAGTGGTTAAGAAATCAAGCACCAAAGGGAGAGGAACTGTGAAGGGATTTAGGCCTTGCCGCTCCGCCCACAACGAAAACCGTTTCCACTTGCTGCGGTAGACTTTCCTAGTGGATGGCTTATGAGCTGCCACCAGGATCGCCTTAACAGGGGACGAAATACCGGGAGTCCTGATCAAGAGTGGAACTGGAGCAGCCAAGCGGTCAGCTTCAGGTTGTCCAGGTTCGGAGGAGATAAGCGGGATGGATGAGATATCAGATCCAGAATGGGATCTAGAATCCAAGGAGGATTCACAGAGTGAGACCTTAGGAAGGGGAACCAGATCTGTCGAGGCCAAAACGGAGCAATGAGAATCATTCTGCACCCCAACTGAGAGGCTTTCTGAAGAACTTGGAGCATCAGAGGCAAGGGGGGATAAGCATAAAGAAGACCGGGTGGCCAAGCATGCACCAGAGCGTCTCTTGGGAACCTCCTGGAGGAGGTATCAGAGCGAAAAACTGTTGCACTTGGTGTTTGAGGGAGAGGCAAAAAGATCGCAAGAAGGAGTTCCCCACCGTGCGAATATGCGTTCCGCTACTTGAGTATTGAGAGACCACTCGTAAGGGGTGAGAATGGTGCGACTGAGCTTGTCCGCCAGGATGTTGGACCGACCCGGAATGTGCGTTGCTATGAGAAAGCGGTTGGTGGAGATTGCCCATTCCCAAACTCTCATGGCTTCTCGACAAAGAGGGTAAGACCTGGTTCCTCCCTGCTTGTTGATATACCAGACAACCGACATGTTGCCGATTGAATCGCAATTGTTCCCAAGGGAAGAAAGGCCTGAAGTGCTAGCAACGCTAAGAGCACTGCTCTCATCTCTAGAACGTTGATATACAGTAAGGTCTCTGAATCGTTCCACGTGCCTTGGACGGTCCGGCATGCAAAATGCCCCCCCCACCCAAGGCGGGAGGCGTCCGTGGTCACCGTGGCGAGAGGGGGAGAAGCACAAAATGGGCGGCCTCCATGGAGATCTGGAGAGTGAAGCCACCACAGGAGGGACCGCTTGCAAGCCTTGCTGATCGCAATGGGATGATGCATAGGAAGAGCAAGATATGACCACTGTACTAGGAGTGTCCACTGGAGGATGCGCATATTGAACCTGGCGAGAGGAAGAAGTGCTATAGCAGCCGCCATGGACCCTAGAGCCCTCAGGACCAACTCCGCCGGAACTGAGCTTGAGTGGAGAATGGCCCGCACCTGGAGTTGCAGATTTTGAACTCTGTCCGCAGTGAGGAAGGCTTTTAAACTCCTTGTGTCTAACCTGGCACCTATAAAATCTATGAACTGCGTGGGTGCTAGGTTGGATTTTTTTGTGTTTATAGTGATGCCCAGATGGGGAGCAAGATGGAGAAAGGAGTCTTGCCTTGTTGGGGCGGTAAGGAGCCAGTCGTCCAGGTAGGGAAAGGCCTGTACCCCCTGAAGCCTCAGGTGGGCCGCTACCACTGCTAATACTTTGGTGAACACCCTGGGGGCTGTGGTGAGACCAAGGGGAAGGACCCGGAACTGGTAGTGACTAGCTCCCAGCCGGAAGCGGAGAAACCTCCTGGAGCGCCTGTCCATTAGTATATGGTAGTACGCATCCTTGAGGTCTATGGAGCACATCCAGTGATTTTCTCCCAGAAGGGGGAGAATAGACTGCAGAGTGACCATTCGGAACTTCTCCTTGGGAACTGCCAGATTCAAGAGAGAAAGGTCTAAAATTGGTCTTAGATCCCCCGTCTTTTTTGGCACTAAAAAGAACCTGGAGTAGAACCCTGATCCGATCTGGTCTGGGGGGACGGGCTGGATGGCTCTTTTCTTTAGCAGATGGCCAATTTCTGCCAAAGCGGCCTCCCACTGACCGGGTGGAACGTCGGGGAGGGACTTCAATTTTGGCAAGTGAAGAAAGGGAATACGGTATCCTCTGGATATGATCTGGAGAACCCAGCGGTCTGATGTTATGGACTCCCATGCCGTTAGGTGCTCCGAAAAATGTCCCCCGACTGCCTCCAGAGTGGAGCAGCTGGGCAACCCCTCAGGGTTGCTGCGCAGGCCGTTCAGAGAAGGGTTCTCTGGACCCGAAGTTCCTGGGAGCCCCTCTGCCTCTAGGGCGGCGTCCTCCCTGTCCTCCTCTGCCACGGAAGGACTGGTTGTCCGGAGCAGGCTGGGATTGCTGCGACTTCCGGAACCACATCTTCTTCTGACCCTTTTGGTTCCTAGAATAGGGCCTTTGGGGTGCAGAGAAGCGGATTCCGATGGCAGACAGTGTCTTCCCGTCCTTCTCGCTCTGGGTCAAAGTGTCGCGAACAGTTTTGCCAAAGAGGGCAGAACCATCGAAGGGGGCGTTCACAAATGACGCTTTGAAGGGCTCTGAGAAATCGCAATGACGGAGCCAGGCCTGACGTCTAGTAACTAGACCTGCCCCTGCGGCTCTAGCGGCGCCTTCCGTAGCATGGGAGAGTAGCCGCATAGAGGTATTGGTAATGGACCTGAGAGTGGCCATGCGGTTGGAGTGCAGCACTTTGTCCTCCTCCGACATGGACTCTGTGGGGGGGATGCAGCGTATTCTTTAATAAGATCGTGCTGCATCCTAATCACATGTGCCAGATAGTTTAGCGCCCTTACCGAGAAGGTCGCTGAACTAAACATCCGCTTCCCCAAGCGGTCCATCATCCAAGACTCCTTGCTCGGGGGATGGACTGAGGGACTCTCCTGAGCAAGTTCCCTCTTGGTGGCCACCGCCGTCAACATGGCATCTACCGGAGGCCCCTTACTCCAATGGGCACGGTCAGCCGGGGGACTGAGAATCCGGTCGGGCCTTTTAGGGGTTGGCTCCACGGTGTCCGGTTCCTTCCACGCCCTGGTGGTAATGAGGTCCACCAGGGGGTCGGCAGGAGGGGACACCCAAGAGGTAGACGGGCCCGCTTCAAATGCCTCCAAGAACACAGACTCGTCCGAGGAAGACTTGGGGGCAGACCACCCCCCCCCTTATGCAGAGCATTTCCATGATGTCTCCAAATGAGACATCCTCGGGGGGTGACCGTGGGGAGCCTTCCCCTTCCTCCAAATCCGTGTCTTCCGTGAGAGACTCGGGGGATTCAATGTGCCTCCTTTTGCATGTATGCTTGCGAGGAACATCCTCTGGGGGGCTGTCAGAGGACTCCTCAGAACAGTAACCTGTTCCAGGGGAACAGCTTGGGGCACAGGAGCGGGCTGTCCCAAGGGCCGGATGGTGGAAGCCTGACCCAGTGCAGAGGGAGCGCGGGACGGAGCCGAAGCAAGTGCTGGGGGTCCGGAGACCCTCAACAGGGCCCTCTCCACTACATCAAAAGCCGAAGGGGAGCCGACCTCGACCAAAGGATCCGACAATCGGCTCCCTCGGATCCGAGTGGATCGAGCCGGCGCCCGGCCGGATCCGGCGACAGTGCGCTCCGACACAGACGGCGCCAAAGGAGCACTGATCCGCTCGGATCCAGGCTCCGAGAGGTCGGATCCGATGCACTCAAGGGCAGGGTCGGATCCGGTACCAGTACTATCGGCGCCGACCCACCCCGCCCGGCTGCTCGGCTCCAACTGCTCCGAACCCGGTAGCGGGTCGGAGAAGGAGCAATTGGCTTGAAAAGGGTCGAGCTCCCCAGAGGGGAGGCAAGAGCACTCCCATCTGCATCTGGGCCTGGATGAACTTTCTCATCATCCGGTCCAGATCAGCGTCTGACAGGCTATAAGTTGATCTCGATGAGGCTACCGAGGTAGGCCTTGAGTGCCTCCTCGATAGCCTCGACGGAGATCGGGTCTCCTCCTCCTCAGGTCCCGGTGAAAAACACACTGGGGACCGGAGCCGAGGAGGGGGGAGAGCCAGCAGACAAGGAGGCCGGAGGAGAAGCCCGCTTGGCTGGCGGGGCCGAAACAGAGGTCTTGGCCCGCCGCTTATGGTGCTTCTCCCTCCGGTCCTTCTTCCTAGCTTCCCTCTCCTCCGAACCACTACAGGGAGGTTGAGTCCCAGGAGGAGGAGGGGGAGCCGGAGAGGGGACAACCGTGGGAACGGTTACCCCCGAAGGAGCGGAGGCCGGAGCCGAGTCCGGCGGCAAAAGACCCGCCAAGACAAGCTTGGACCTCCACTCCTTCAATGCCCTGGGGTTGAACCCTGCACAAATGGAACATCCAGATATGAGGTGTTCAACCTCCAGGCATCTAACACACCGAGTGTGGCCATCAGCTGGGGAAAGCTTATGGCCACACTCGGAGCACTTGGAAAATATAGCTTTGGGCTGCTCAGACATCCCAAAAGCAAACAAACAAGGTTACTAAAACTAGTTAAAGTAAAGTAACAAAACCACTCAACAGGCCCAAACACACACTACGCTACCAGCGAGGGGAGGGATAAGTAAAATTAAATTTTAAGAGACTAAAAGTATAATAAAATAAAAGGGAAACCTACACTTCCACACAACTTTCACACAAAACTTTCAAAATTAAGCACTTTAAGACTAGAAATTTCACTTAGCTGGAAAAACACAATCTGGTCACCATGCGCGGCAAACGAGATCTGAGGTCATGAGGGTAGAGCAGGGCATTATGGGTGAGGGGAGGAGCTGAGAGCTTGGATCCATAGCTGGTAAACCATGCCGGTTCGGATCCGATATCGGATCCATAACCCACAGGTTGCAGACAAATGAATCTCCTACTTCAGATCACTAGATACAAGGAGCTGAACTTTGCCTGTAACAAACACAACATGCTGGAGAAACCTGTGTGTGTCTGAAAGGATTCACACACTATGGGATAGGCATCCAATTCACATGACGCAGAGGTCATTCCTGACCCTATTCAAACAAAACTTTTATCATCGGCTAAGAAATCTTAAATTCACCCATGGTTTGGCACCAATATCACTGTTGGACAGAGTGCAACAGTAAGTAAATTAATCCCTAACTAACATAACCCCTCCCCCACATAACTCTTTGTTACCTCATTACTAATATACCCCACCACACAGGCATCCAAGATACATGGGGCCAAAACTGGGTTGGAATGCACAGCTAGGCTTATAAAAAGACACTGGTGGTCATTAGCCTAGTATAAGCCTGTGAAATACTGGAGAACCACAAGCACTTCCACTTGTTGTGGGTGCTGGTTCCTCATTTGATATCACTGAGAAAATCTTTTCCATTTAGCTAGGTAAAATTTCCTAATGCTTGGCATTCTAGTTTTCATAATAATTTTTATTAAGTTCTCAAGGAAAAAGTGGCCAGACAGTAGTAAGATATTATCTTTCAAGCCGCTGAGGACAGCACAGTGCTGCAGTGGATAGCATTGTCACCTCACAGCAAGAGGTTCTCCGGTTCAATACTCCGCTAAGGTGCCATCTGTGTGGAGTTTGCATGTCTTCCATGTGTTCACGTGGACTTCCTCTGGGTGTTTCGGTTTCCTCCCACATTCCAAAGACATGCAATAAGTGGACTGGACACTACATTAGCCATATGTGTGTATGTGTTATGAAGAACAGCAGTGGCAGGGCTAGCCACTCGGTGATGTGAACCTTGGCTCTAGATGATTTCCACTGCTGAAGTGGCACCCCAATCTCATGTGCAGAAATGGGAAAAGGTGTTGTGGTTGGATGAATGGATGTTTCAAGCTGCTATACTCGGTGTGATCAGGTTGTGCAATATTAAGGACCCTCTCCACTGTGTAAAGAGGTTCACATGCTGAGGAAACAATAAAGGTTTGCTCCCTTGCCATCTAGTGCCTATTTTTGTGAAGGCAACAATCAAGATAATTTCTGACCTCTCCTTTTTTAGGCTTTGTACTACAGTAAAACATAAGGGTACCTGAGGGACAAAATGGAGGAAAAGGCACAACCAATCTAAGGAGAAGGCATCTACTGCGAACACCTGTCTGTTTGGAGCTCTGGAGTAGAATTTTTTAGTTGCTTAATGTTCAGTCAAACAATTCTATCCCATTTGCTCATGAGATCTAATAAAGCATCTCAAACCACCATCAGCTTGTGTGGATCTGCTCAACTGACCTGCTGTTCATTTCTCATTGGTTGGTATATATGAGTTTACTATCACAAGGTTGAAGCTCGCAGTCCTAAAATGCATAATCCCTATAACATAGTGCAAAAACACCAAAATGCTGAAATACACAATGTTAAACGTCTGGACTTGCCCCTCTGCAGGATCCATGTTAGCACTTGTTCCAAGGTTTACAGTGGTAGGTATATTCAGTATTTAAGATTTTTAGACATTATGGTCTTCTATATTATGTTGCCAAGACAATCCATTTCAGGATTGTGGGCTTCAGCCTTGTCACAGTAAACCATATATGTACAGATGTACTCAGAGGCTAACTCTCAAGCTTGTAAGGTAGCCTGCACAGTTAGTAATTGCCCCCCCCCCCACTCCCAGTTTATGTATGTACCACATAAATGTGGTGTTATCTGTTATGACATGCGGGATTCCAAGACTTCACAATATTCTAAAGGCACTGACAGACTGAAGCACTGCCAACATTTCCTTTAAGTTTATGTGCACCTTTGCTTGCGTTTTTTTCCAAGTTCTCTATACTTTCAGACTTACTGTATGTGTCCCCTCCCAGCTATGTGCAAGCTGTCCATGGTTAAAGTCTGGTTTGGGATAGGCAGCATGAAAGACATGCCCTTGCTCTTTCTGATCTGATTTTTCCACAATTCTAGCTCCATCTTTATATACTCTAGAAATGGGAGGATATGTTTCAGGGACAGAAGATAGTGGTCCTGGGTATTTCTAAGGTACAATCAAAGTTTGGTCATGTGCAGCCTGGCCAAAACATCATGAGTACAGGGATGCCACTTGGTGTAGTATGTTCAGAAACTCACTGTCACCACTGATTTCCCCATCATGTTTTGGAACATGGTTAAAAAGGATTCAATCTTTTCCAGTGGTTAAGTAAACTTCTGTTGAGTTGGTGCCCAAGAACACACCCAGAAAGATCACCTTCCAGGTTGGCACTGGGTCGCATTCTGTTCATTCAGGGAGAAAGTACAGTTTTGTGCCTACCATAAATGTAGATGTTCGAGTGTATACCCCCTGCTGCAGTCATCACACCAGGGTTATCCTGCCGTCAGGCGGTCCCGCAGTCGGCCCGAATTCCAAAGTCTTGGTCCGGCGTCGGTTGCTGTTGCTTCTTCCCTGAAGTCAGAGTGCCAGGGGTATATCAGAGGCATCTGACGCCACTTTCTTCAGTTTTTCTTGCCCCAGATGTCAGGTGCCCCTAATAGGTATGCAAAATATATATATATATATATATATATATATATATATATATATATATACATATAGCTATATGAAAATAAAACAAAACCCATAGGCACAAGCAAATACACCACATAGGTAGTATAGGATAGAGTGGTAGAGATAAGTTCAGCTAGTTCAGAGGGGATGGAGGGTAACCTGGACTGCAGCAGGGTATACACTCGAACATCTACATTTATGGTAGGTAGAAAATGTACTACGTTCATCGTGCTACCCTGCTGCAGTCATCACACTTGGGTAGAATCCCAAAGCTAAGGATGGGTGGTGGAGTCAAACCGGGTTAGAGGAGGCTAGAAGGCCCTGCAAAACTGCAGTGGCGAAGCCAGCTCTAGTCTTAGAGTAAAGTGGTAATGTCTGGTGAAGGTGTGTACTGAACTCCAAGTTGCAGCTTCCAGAATATCCTTGGTTGGCACCCCCTGAGGTAGGCTGTAGATGTAGTTGCTGCCCTGGTAGAGTGGGGCCTTATGCTAGCAGGAACTGGTTTTCCATGGTGGGTGTAGCAAAAACGTATGCAATATCCTATCCATTTGGAAATGGTCTGTTTTGAGATAGCCTTTCCTTGTGATGCTGTAGCATAAGATACAAAAAGCTGGTCAGATTTTCTGAAAACCTTAGTTTTATCCAAGTAGTAACGTAGCTGCCTGTGAACGTCCAAAGAATGTAGGAGTCTTTCTCCTTTGTTCTGTGGATTTGGAAAGAAGGTGGATAAATGGATGGTTTGATTTAGAGCCACACTGGATACCACCTTAGGCATAAAGGAGGGGTTAGTTCGTAGAGAAACTCTGTCTTGATGAAAAATGAGGAAAGACTCTACTGCCATTAGTGCCTGAAGCTCTGAAACTCTTCTCGCTGAAGTAATTGCTAGCAGCAGGGCAGTCTTCCATGATATAAACTTTAAGTCAGCTGAGAAAGCTGGCTCAAAAGGAGGCAGCGCAAGTTTTTCCAGAATAAAGTTGAGGTCCCAAGTAGGTGTTGGTACTCTCCTGGGAGGCCTAATGTTTTTGGCCCCTCTGAGAAACTGTCTCAGGAATGGATGTGAAAATAAGGGAGGATCCGTGTTGTAGTGAGCTAAAATAGCTGAGGTGTGGATTTTAACAGATGGGAAAGAAAGCCCTTTGTGTAGCATCTCAGTTAAATATTGCAAAATCTGAGGTATGTCAGGCTGAAAGGTATTTTGGCCTTTAGCTCGGTTCCAGGCGCAAAACCTTTTCCATTTGTCTGAGTAGGCTTTCCTGGTGCTGGGCCTCCTGGCCTCCAGAATAACATCCATAACAGCTTGAGAGAGAGGAGCTGGCTGGTTGCTTAGGTGATTTGCCATGCAGCCAAGTTTAATGTTTTGAGCTGGCGGTGTAGAATCCGATTGTCTTGCTGTGTGAGCAGATGGGTAATTTGTGGTAGAATCCATGGTGGGCCCTGGGCCATATTCCTTAATATGGGGTACCAGTGCTGGCGTGGCCAGTCTGGGGCAATGAGTATCATTTGGGGTCTCTCCATCCTGACTTTCAGCAGCACCTTTGTGAGAAGTGGTAATGGAGGAAAGGCATATACTGTCAGCATTTTCCAACTGAATGAGAGTGCGTCCACTTTCCAAGCTTGATGGTGAAAAGTCCTTGTGCAAAATTTTGTTAGTTGATAGTTTTGGGGTCTAGGTCTGGGAGTCCCCATTTTTGAGTTATCATTGCAAATACTTGTGGATCCAGTTTCCACTCATGGGGATCCATGATGTTTCTGCTTAGATCGTCTGCCAATGTGTTCTTTTTTTCCTGGCAGAAATTGAGCTTGTACTTGAACTTGGTAAGCCAGTGCTGCCTGCATAGAGGGTAGGAGTGTGTACACCCTTGCTTGTTTATGTACCACATTACTGTGGTGTTGTCTGTTCTTATGATAAGCTGTCCTGGATGTAAGAGGTCCTTGAAGGCTGTCAGAGCATTTTGTACAGCTAGCATTTCTTTTTGACTGATGTGCAGATTCCTTTGATCTGCAGTCCATATGCCTTGAATGCACCATCCTGCCATATGTGCCCCCAAGGCATAGTCCGATGCATCTGTTGTCATAGTTTGCCTGGCTGGGGGTAAGGTGAAAGGCTGACCCTTGTTGAGGTGACATGCCTGTGACCACCATAGGAACTCCTGTTAAAGGCAGGGAATGAGAGGTATCATTGTTTCCAAGCTGTGGCTGTGTTGATTCCATACGCTTTTTAGGTACCATTGTAATTTCCTCATATGCAGTTTTGCAAATGGTATTAGTAGTATGCAAGATGCCATGAAGCCCAAGGCCTGCAGAATTTTTCTTGCAGGGAGTTGGGTCTTTGTTGCCATTGCTCTGAAGTATTGAGTTAATTGTAGTTGTTTGTCTGGCGTCAGATAAGCCATCTGGGCCGTTGTATTCAAGCTGGCGCCCAGGAATGTTATATTTTGTGAAGGCACTAGTTTTGATTTCTTTTCGTTTACTGTGTACCCTAGGCAACTTAGAAGATGTTTTACAAAAGCCAGGTGTTGTAAGAGAATGTCCTTGCTTTCTGCTTGGATGAGGCAGTCGTCCAGGTATGGGTATATTTGAATTCCTCTTTGTCTGCAGTATGCAATTACTGGTGCCAGGCATTTTGTGAAGACCCTGGGCGCAGTAGATAAGCCAAAGGGCAGTGCAGAGAGAATTGGTAATGGGTTGAACCTGCAATGAAACGGAGGTATCTTCTGCAATTGTGTCTGATAGGGACATGCAGGTATGCCTCCTTGAGGTCCAACGTTACTAGCCAAGCTTTCTTGCCCAACATGGGAAGAAGCTGCTGTAGTGTTAGCATCTTGAATTTGGGTACTTGCAAGAAGGTGTTTAAAATAGAAAGGTCCAGAATGGGTCTCCAAGCATTGTCCTTTCTGGGAACTAGAAAGAGCCTTGAGTAAAATCCTTGGCCTTGCTCCTGTATAGGTACCAGTTGAATGGCTCTCATGAACATGAGAGCTGTAAATTGTTTTTGTGTCTCTGCCCACTGATTTTGTGGCAGGTTTGGCATTCCTTTTATCCTTGGCAAGGTGTGGAAATGGAATCTGTATCCTTGTGAGATAATGTCTAGGACCAGTTTGTCCTTTGTGACGATGCGCCAGTTGTCTGCAAAAAGTGCTAATTTTCCTCCCAAGGGAACTGCCAAGAGAGTTTTGCTTGGCAGTTTGTGCTTGCCTTCTAGTAGTTTGTGGCCTGTCTTCTCTTCCCTTCTGTGTTGCGGTGCCCCATTGGCGGGGTTTGTAATGGATTTGTGCTTGTCCTCTGCCCCTTGGGTGCCTGTATTTACCCCTCTATGGTCTGTCAGAAGCTGGAAAGGACCAATTTTTTGCTGGCCAATTTCTACTGAAGCGTGGGGGCTGTACTTGTAAGAAATCTTTGACCGTCTGCATAGATTTTGCCTTATCCTCCATTTTCTTTAAAACCTCCTCTGCTTTAACCCCAAATAAGACATCCTGCTGTAAGGGTGCATCTAGTAACTTTGCTTTAACATGATCAGGCAGAGATTGTTCCTTTAACCAAGCATGCCTATGTATAACAGACCCAGTAACAGCTGCTCTAGAGGAAGTTTCCAAGGCATCAAAACCACATTGTAAAGTATGTTTTCCCACCTGTTCAGCTGCATGCAACAGATCCTGCATTTCCTTGAATTCAGACTGTTGAGGGAGTGTGCTCATTTTTTGTTTTAACTGAGACATTAGAAATTGCTGATATTTTAGCATGTGAAATTGACAATTTAGTGCTCTCATAGCTAGAGTAGCTGAGGTGTTAACCTTTTTCCCCCACCTGTCTAGTGCTCTGGAGTCCCTTTCAGAGGGTACAGGATTTTTTGCCATAGAAGCCTTAGCCCCTTTGGGACCCTGGATCAGCAACAGGGCTTTTATAAAGGAATTTGTGGGAATCAGGCACTCTATAGTATCTGTCAGGTTTGGCTGGAGCAGGAGGCAGAGAATCTGGGTTTAAACTGGATTCTAAGTAAACATCATCCACTATGTCTAAAACTGGGGGGATGGCAAGTGGTCTGTGCTGGGGGAGTAAAAGAAACTCTCTGAACCTTTTCTTTGAGTCAGAGTAGTCCTGACCTTCCCAAAGAAAATGTTCCCTCATAGTGTGTAAAGTTTCTCCAAAGGAGTAGTCTTCAGGGGGAGAAGCTGAGGGAATGGAATCCTCAGCATCAGAATCTTCATATGGGGAGAAGGAGTAATCTTGGTCCTCAGAGGAGCCTGAGGAAATAGAGACTTGTTCAGAGGAGGCATAATCTTCCTCTTGTCTAGGCCTTTTGTCGGGTGGGGGTTGGGAACCCCTGATTAAAGAGATCAAATCTGCAGCCATTTTGAGCATCTGTTTTTTAGGCATGGGGCCTTGAACTGGAGACTGAAGTGCAGTCTTTTTAGGTTTAATAGGAGTCTTAGGATACGTTTTTATGGTGAGCATCGTTGGTCTGAAGACGCCTTCAGAAACCGAAGGTGTTTCTGCAGCACCGACATCTTTATCAGCAGTGTCGTGGGTAGGGGGTAAACAAAATGGCTGCGTCGGCCTAGTACTCTCCGCCAAAAGCTCCGAAGCGGTCTCGGGTTCCAGATCTGCGGTAGTCAGGGGCTGTGTTGGAGCCTCACTGAAGACCGGTGAACCGGAGACCGGACCAGCCGAGGCCTCGGAGTCTGGCTTGGGTCTAGGCTGCCTGTCCTTGTGTTTTTTGTGCATGCCGGTAGTCGGTTGCTCCGACGGCATAGTGTAGTTAAATTTTCTACCGAAGTAGTGTCGTGCGAAATCAAAGCGTTTTTTTATAGTACGCTTATTAAACCTAGCACAAAAACGACAACCAGTGACGTCGTGGTCTGGGCCTAGGCAAGGTATGCAGTAAGAATGAAAATCCTTATGAGGTATTTGCTTCCTACAAGAAATACAATTGTTAACTTTTTCTGACATCGGACTGAGGCAAGAAAAGTTTCCCCAACGGGGTACTTAGCTTTATTGAAGACTTCGGATCTGAAATTCGACTTCGAAAATCTCAGGAGTTGGCCGACCGGCACTTGCGAACTGCTTCTGCTTCGGGCCCCGCGCGGCAAGAAAGACTGAAGAAAATGGCGTTGGATGCATTACATATACCCCTGGTGCACTGACGTCAGGGAAGAAGCGACAGCAACAGACGCCGGTCCAAGACTTTGGAATTCCGGCCGACTGCGGGACCGCCTGACTGCAGCAGGGTAACACGATGAACATCTGACACATGTTTCTACAACACTGAAATATTATCTTCTGGGTTTATCAAGTACTAAATATTATCTGTAAAGAAGTCTAATTTTTCTTGACTACCATAACAGTTATAAACCTGAACTTGTGAGGCTCATGTTTTCTTTTGCCAACTGCTCACGATATAAAACAAAGGGGAAAGAGGACACCTTGGTTCCTTTTCCCAAACACATCTGGTCAGGCAGGAATCCTCACACCTTTAATTTCTGACTCTGACCTTTTACATATCTTCCTAATTAACCACATTGCAAATGCTACCATTGCCCTACTCATAAATCCCCAACTGACTATATCTAATGCCTTGACCTAGCAGCATCGTCTTAAACTTTACTTCCATCTGGATCATCATTGTTCTATTAATGATGTCACGTTTGCCTCTCCTCCACAAAATTACACCGATTCATATCTATCAGTTTTGGCAATATCTTTACTTGTACAGACAAACACTTTAGAATCATAGTTCAGAACTGAAATTGGTCAATATGAAGCTGGGTCTGAAGGCTCCTTACCCCATTTGTGTAGTACAGGCACCCCCACTTTCTTCTACATTACTAGTACTGTTCCTGTTGTTAAACAAGTCCTTTCAGATCTCTTGTCATTTTCTTCACTCCTAACGTACAAAACTCCTTCCTATTTTATTGGCCAAGTCATTGTTGCCAATAGATTTTATGCTCTGGAGTTGTTGGCAAAAAACACTTGCTTAAGAGCAACCTTTCTAAACTCAAGCATATTATCCTTATTTTACAACTCTCACAAGCCAATTCACACCCACACTCAACTCACCCTATTAAACACACAATAGCACCAAATATTTTCATCATAACTACCCCCAACTCTACAAACTCCAACACCATACTACAAAACTTAGGAATAAAACAGAAACAAAAATACTAAACACTGCCAGTTTATCAGCCTTAGTGGGGACATCCACCCCAACTCCAGGCCAACCCACATCCCTCAAGGACAGCCCCCCCCCCCCATACAAAGTCAACTTTCTCATCTGCAAAATGTTCCTCCATAACATAAACCAAGTATTAGTACCAATCTGACCTATGTGCTCACCTGCCTCTATGCTCTTCTGATATATTAGTAGCTACTAAAAATTGGTTAAAACCTAAAACTACAGACACTGAAATACTACATCCAGGATATAACATTTTTAGGCAACACTGTGAAAATAAAAAAGATGGTAGGACTTACCTGAAAAAAAACTACTTGGTAACCAGCGCAGAAGAAAGGCGTTCAAATCAATGTTCAATGATGGAGTTTGAACAGGTGGCAAAGTAATTTTGAGTGTATGCATCCATACGTCACCTTTATGCCCTACTCTTTATGTGGGGAGCGCACACGTGACATAACCCGCCTGTAAATACAAACACTTTTACATACTTGCCAGACATTGGGCTATTCTGGGCAGGAACTCCCTTCTGTTATGAATACTGCAGCAATGATATGGATGGACATCACATTTTACAAGACCATGGTGTTTACCTACTGAAGTACATGCAGGCTTATGCACACAGTTCTTAAAATCTCAGCTCACTTATCAAAGCATGAAATTCCTATTCCCCCTTACCTTTTTATCAACTGGGCTCTCTGACTACAAGACATCTTAACCTTTTCAACTTTGAGAGACCAAACTGTACAATACAGCCCTGGACATAAATGCAAAACAAACACCTCTCCATTTTCTCAACAGAAACAGGAGCTTGCTGTTTTACTGGAAATTAAATGGGTTAAGCAACTCACTTAAATGGAAGACACCCTTCCAACATTTTAAGATTTGTAAGCACAATTTAATATGCCTGCAGATAAACTTCTAATTTCTGAGACGTCCAAACATTTATATTTTTTGGGGTAGTTACTTATCTTCTAACAAAGGGAGGCATAGGGTAGTGACAGTTCTGGTGGCATATTCAAGGCACAAGTTCAGTGTTGTCCATATATTCAGAGACTTAGGGAGTCCTGGCCTGTGCCAAAACACTAATGGTTAATTCAAAATACATCACTGTTAATTAAACCTACAATTGCTTCTGTAGAACTAAAAGGCTACTGAAGCAGAGGACTGTTAAGGGCAGGAGAGTTTAATGCATTAACAAATCCCCTCTATGGGTAGGTTCAACAGGCTCTCACTGCTAGTAAAAGTGTTGAAGCAATTGGTCTATACAAGCCTTCCTCCATTAGGCACAATCTACAGTTTGTGCTGCTGCCCACAACTCCATTCTTGGGTGATTATGAAGTAGAAACACACAGTGTGCTTTTGGGAGGTACCCCATAGAAATGGGAAGTTTATGCAAACTCCATACAGTCAGTGGACGGAGGTCAAAGATCAAACCTTATTCCTTGTGCATGAAAGGCAAGACCAGCCACTTGTTTCAAATGGGTTATATTCTAATTTATCTGCGTTAACCTCCTTAGATTAATAAATTGCCCTCATCTAATCTTTCTGTATTAAATGCAAAGTGTTTCCCCCTAGCAACAAATCTTTCAACAGGCTCCAAAATAAATCATATGAGCAAAACAGATTTTCTAAACAGTTAGTCAGAGGATTTACAAGCGTCTGACCACTGTATCTCTGAAAATGCTAATGACAAAACAAGATCTTCAACAACAAAGGATGGATACAAAAAAAAAATTATAGCATTTTGCTCGTTTCAGACTTTTCATAAAGGGGAGTCAAAATTACATGTTGCTCTCCTTAAGGTGCCTACTTTACAATTAGTATCCCTCATTCCACATCACTCTCATTTTCACTGCATCTTTCAAGCATGGGACAAAGGAGAGGATGAGTAGGGGTTACACCCAAAACATGTACACTATATATTTTGTCTATATATCGATCTATATATTTGTCTACAGATACATGCTTAAGCATCTTGCAAATTTTCTCATATCAATATTTATTTTTCGAAACCCTTAGATTTTTTCCCAACATCAATTTTTTTCCTACCCTTTTTCAGAAACAATATGCAGAATAGAATATGGCACCTCTTACAGCACATCATAAACATTCCAGGTTGAATACTGGCCAGATTCACAGCTGTCTGGACAACAGCTCCATCTTCAGCTATGGAAGTGATTAACAGCAGCAGTAGTGACAACTATAGAAGATATACATACACAACATGTACAATCAGAGTATGCCTCACGACTACTAGCCTAGCATGAAGCTCTCAAGTATCTGTACTGTCTCTTCAGTTCAGTAGGAACAGAAAATCAATCTACTCTATGTATCATGCTGGTTACATACACAAGCATTAAAATCCATAAAAGTACCTGGACATGCAGAAGCTAACATGGGTAAAGATGATGGATCCTCCTTCTGCCTCTGAAAACGATTCACAAACTCCTGCTGACTTTCTAACAAGCTGAAGTTCCTTGCAAAGGTCGTATCAAAGATATAGTGAACACCTTTGAGAAAGAAAGAAGGGAAAACAAAAAGCTAACAATAGCACCCATTGCAACAACTGAATATTTATATACATAAATATAGATAGCAAACTGCCTTTACAGCAATGCTTATTTTTTTAATACCACTGACTTATTCTCCCACACCACTGTTGTTCTTTCAAGACAATATTAGCAAACTAGGAATAAAAGGTACTTGCGTATTATCGCAACCAGATTCCTGACATGAGAAGCGGCTAATTACGGAGTCCTTCGCCTGCCGATATATCTGTCTGTCTTGTCAAAGTTTCTTCGAAATGTATGTTGGAAATGCTGAGACGATTTTTCAGTTCAAATATCTGAGCTGTATCCTAGTGTGGCAGGGCTACATATTAATGTTTTTCAAGGAGAAAGATAAGTTGTGCTGTATGGAGAGGGAGACAGTATACCACTCTGCAAAATAAACATGAACAGCTATGCAGAGACATGTGGTGCAGATGGACATAAAGCTGTGCTTTAAGGATGAATGTTAGGTGGAGAGTCAATGAAAGTGAAGCTAACTGATGCAGCTAAGAGCATATAAAGAAGTGAAGGAGGTGGTCTGACATCTCACTCTATGAAACAAACGAGAACATGTATAAATGATAAATCAGGTAGCCTGAATAGCTGCTGTTACTGGCAAGCTGCTACTGTATGCCTTAAAATTTTGCATTCAGTTATGGCACTAAAGGACGCTAACCAGGAAGAGGAATTGTGCAGTTACTCCTGTTTCCGAACCAATGTGATACAATACTAATTTGGAGTTTACACACCCCTTCTCACTTAAGACAAAACAGTTTTGCCATAACATTATGAATTACAGCAACTTCGAAATTTGGTTACGATAATATGCAAGTACCGAATAAACAAATATAAATCTCTCTATTTTTATAACTTTCTTTTTTAAAAAAGCTTGCCCATATCTGTATCTACATAGATTACATACACATAGAAAGAACAGTTT
>NC_056746.1:603563357-603633357 GCF_019279795.1 Protopterus annectens | reverse complement strand
TCGCCTCCAAATATCAATCTCATTGATGTATAGATTGTGGCAAGCATCATAAATCAACTTCTCCTCTAGGTATGCCATGAACAGAACAGCATACATGGGTGCAAAGGAGGCCCCCATGGCTGTTCCTTGTACTTGCCAAAAGCATTAATCTTGAAAATAGAACACGTGTTTTGTTAAAACATGTTCAGCTAGGCAGCCTAGAAAGATATTAAAACCTGGTTCATACAATTCAGATCTGTCCAGCCAATATTGTAAGGCTAACAACCCTGCCCAGTGTGTGATGTTAGTATACAAAGAAGTGACATCCAAGGTACATAAAAGCCAATCCTGTTGTAGCTGCATTTCCTATATGATACCCAAAAATTGGGTAGTGCCCTGGATGCGAGCTCGCACACAAACCAACAAGGGTTTCAAATATAGTGTTAGAAATTTGGAGAGGGGTTCAGTAAGGGAGCCCCTGCCTGCCACTATAGGCCTCCTTGGTGGATTTTTGGGATCCTTGTGGAACTTAGGTAAAAGATAAAGGTACTGTTTGGGGTCAGGTACCCTGAGATGGAAAATGTCTGCACTGGTAATTATGTCTGCCTCCTGAGCTTCATCTATAAAGGGATCAATTTCCATTTTGAACCTCCTAGTAGGATCTAATGGCATAGCCATATAGTATCTACCATCTTCTAACTGTTTTGATGCCTCCCCACAATAAGAAACCCAATTTTGTTATCACAACCGCTCCTACCTTGTCCACAGGTAGGATGACAATATCCCTGTTCTTCCTTAAACTACCTATGCATTGTTCCTCAACCTTAGATAAATTATTGGGAAAGTTCTTATACTCACAAGGATTAAAATGTAAAGCTTTGAGGACATCAGATTGAAAAATCGATACAATTGGTGATATGGCGGGCATAAAGGTGGACCAAAGAAATTTAAAACCTCTCTGTGTATTGGTTGGAGCATTTTTAAAATGTAACAAGCGACAAAAATCCATCATGTCCTAAGCCAGGGTAGGGTCAGGAACAACAAAAAAACAGGCAGAAAATTCAGGCCTTTGTTCAAGATCTTTATTTTAGTTTCAGATAGGGTTACAGAAGAAATATTGTGCACATTCATACAGGCATCTACCTTTGTGTCATCAATTTGAGGAGCCCCTCCAAATTGCTTGCTGCTCTTATGTTTCCTCCCCCTCTCCTGATCCTGAACATAAAGGGTGTTGCAAGTTACTTCGCTTGGGGTCTGGTGACACATCTGTGTGGCCATCATCGACCTCAGTATTAGATGATGATTCATGCCCTGAAGTGAAACTAGAAGGGTCTCTATTTAAAAAAATAACTTAGGTCTTTTCCGTTTAGGAGTAAATATTTTTTTTTTGTCAGAAAACATAAATTTAACATTTTTAGAAATGTCAAGAGGTTTGCCTTTCTCATAGCTACTTACATTCCTATTAAATTTCTTCATCTTTTTTTCTTTAAGTAACTTTTCCAAGTCAAGTAGTTCACTACTAAGTTGGTTCACACAGGATGTGTAACAAGATAAAGTCTCAAAAGCAATAAGATTCTGACATAGGGTTTCAACTTCCTGAATACCTTGTTGAACCATACATTCAGAGTAGGCTGCTAAGGCATCCACAAAACCCATGGATGACTGCTGTTGTACCTGTGCCCATTGTTCAGAAAGTAGCTGATCGACACTATTTACCAACGGTTGTAACGTAACTCTAAGTCCCCTGGGTGTGATCTGTTTATGTTGGCAGCCTTTAAAAAGCAGTAAATGCCAGACATTGGTTCTTAAATTCTTCATATTCTTAAGTCAGTTTGAAGAAGGAGGCCACCTTACATTGACTGGTTGGGTCACTTTCTATAAAGTTGTCCCTATTGGTTAAGTTAACAGGTCCTAACCCAAATACCTCCAAATCATCCATATTGGATGATAAACCTTTGATAAGAGAAGCCAAATCCATGTCAAAGGTATATATTGACCAATTAACAATCAACGAAAATCAGAGTTAAGGGTCGCCAGACCAGCATCTAATGGAGGGGAAGATCAAAAAACCTTTAAGTTGACCCTACAAAGGGGCACAAAAAAAATATACAACCACCCAATGTCACTCTGTGTCCCAAACCATAAGGCCCACAATCATATCAATACATTAGAACTTGATATATTGATTGATATATTGACGGAGCACTACAGATGTGATGTTTGCTCTGAGACTGTTGCTAGAGAAATATAGGGAAGGTCAGGAGGAGTTGCACTGTGTCTTTGTGGACTTGGAGAAAGCATATGATAGGATGCCTAGAGAGGAGTTGTGGTATTGTATGAGGAAGTCAGAAGTGGCAGAGAAGTATGTAAGAGTGGTACGGGATATGTACAAGGGTAGTGTGACAGTGGTGAAGCCTGCAGTGGGAGTGACAGATCCGTTTAAGGTGGAAGTGGGATTACATCAAGGATCAGCTCTGAGCCCTTTCTTATTTGCAATGGTGATGGACAGGTTGACAGACAAGATCAGACAGGAGGCCCCATGAACTATGATGTTTGCAGATGACATTGTGATCTGTAGTGAGAGTAGGGATCAGGTTGAGGAGACCCTGGAGAGGTGGAGATATGCTCTAGAGAAGAGAGGAATGAAGGTCTGCAAGACTAAGACAGAATATGTGTGTGAATAAGAGAGAGGATAGAGGAATGGTGAGGATGCAGGGAGTAGAGTTGGTGAAGGTGGATGAGTTTAAGTACTTGGGATCAACAGTTCAGTGTAATGGTAAGTGTGGAAGAAAGGTGAAGAAGAGAGTACAGGCAAAGTGGAACGGGTGGAGAAGACTGTCAGGAGTGATTTGTGACAGACGGGTACCAGTAAGAGTGAAAGGGAAGGTCTACAAGAGGGTAGTGAGGCCAGCTATTTTGTATGGGTTGGAGACGGTGGCATTGACAAAAAGGCAGGCGTCAGAGCTGGAAGTGGCAGAGTTAAAGATATTAAGATTTGCACTGGATGTGACATGGATGGGCAAGATTAGGAATCAGTATATCAGAGGGTCAGCTCAGGTTGGACGGTTTGGAGACAAAGTCAGAGAGGCGAGATTGCATTGGTTTGGACATGTGCTGAGGAGGGATGATGGTTATATTGGGAAAAGGATGCTAAGGATGGAGCTGCCAGGTAAGAGGAAAAGAGGAAGGCCTAAGACAAAGTTTATGGATGTGGTGAGAGAGGACATGCAGGCAGTTGGTGTGACTGAGCAATATATGCAGAGGACAGGAAGAAATGGAAAAGGATGACCCGCTGTGGCGGCCCCTAACGGGAACAGCCGAAAGAGAAGAAGAAGAACTTGATATATCAGCTATTACACATGTACAGTCAAAAACCAAGTAGGGAATTACATATACAATAGTCCCTACTTATAATGGGTTATTCACCCCCTGAAACCAATTTATAAGGTAATACAATAAGTAGCCCTTGTTGTGAATGACCATTCTGGTCCTATACATCAGCTGAGAAACACAAACACAATGCTACATATCACTAAGTTCAAGAACCAACAGGACCAAAAAATATCAAAAAATAGGGTCCCAAATGTAGTAGACCCAATCGATAAGATCCTGATAAAGTTTAAATAGTAATAACTGCCAGATACATGTGAAAGCATACATCAAAAAATGTTTCCCCAATCCATGGTGGACCTCACGGCTGGGACACATATGTAACTTGAAAGCATACAAAGATACAAAAACACTAATGGTGGTTCCCCTCCAAATAATGGGGGCTTGGCTATCAACCCAAAATCATCATGAAGTGCAAACTATATGCAAGGTAGGCCTTCTACATTATCATAAGGACATTATAGTTCAATAATAAGGAACATAAATCAGAAGACTTTAACTACACTAGTGATAAGGCCCCTACAGAAATATTTATAATGACTGACCCTAATCAAACCCATATAAAAATGGGTCAAAAATGGGCTTAAAGTCATATTACTCAACAACCCCAGTGTATTCATGCGATCGAGTATAAGTAATGGTACTGGACCTATACATTAATGCCTACCCTAGAAAAAAATATAGTCGCCAAATCAGGAGCATGAGATATGGCAAAACCTTGATATTATATCAATGCTATACACAAATAACCATACTCATTACCATATACTATTAGGAAAAAACAATCATAAATTATTCCAACAATTTAAAAAAGAAGAATTTCTGTACATTCAGATCAACCCCAACCATCAAATTATACAAACCAGCCCCACATGGATATTTGAAAATAGTTGGCTGATGACCAAATTATGCTAAAGTACTTGTTAACCACCAGTTTCCAGTTCAAAGTCCTGGTAAAGCAAACCAAATAGAAATCCGTTCAAAAAAGTATGTAATAAAAATAAAACAACAGATATTATCCGGGGAAATGATGGGTCAACAGAGCAAATTGCTAAATTTGGTAAAGACCCCAATCAAAAAAAAAAAAGGTAAAAATAGTCACAAAAATTGGAGATAAACCAGAGGCAATCCCACTAGACAGCAACTCCATACACAAATTATTCCTCTGTTCGATGCTTGGGCCCAAGTAAATATATACACCATCCGATCACAGTGGAAGTATAAACGATGAAAAAAAAGTAACCAAATCCTCCAGTGTTTGGATAGTTGAACCAAATAAACAGTGTATACTAAGACAAGCAATCCCTCCAACCAATTGCTGTACCTAAAAAACTGTGTATCCCCCTCCCAGTTAGTAACAACAAAATGGGTGCCAGCAAACAATGTATACTCCACAGAGTTTAATGTTCCAAAACGAAGCTGGATGTAGATGAAATCCAGTCAACATAAAAAGGAACCATGAAACGAGCATCCGCTGTTCTTGATCATAACCACACAGAATGCCAACAGTCAAATGAAGGGGATAGGGTAATCACATAAATGAAAATAAACACTAGGCAAAGTACACAAATTGTTCCACTGTTCGATTCTTGGGCCCAAGTAGATGTGTACACCGTCCGGTCACCGTGGAAATGTGAACGATGGCAAAAGTAGCCAAATCGTCCACAGTGCTTAAATAATTAAACCAAATAGACAGTGCATACTACATGGGCGGCCACGGTGGTACAGTGGTTAGCATTGCCGCCTCACAGCAAGAGGTTCTCCGGTTCGATCCTCGGCTGGGGTGCCTTCTGTGCGGAGTCTGCATGTCCTCCCTGTGGTCGCGTGGGTTTCCTCCGGTGCTCGGCCTCCCACATCCCAAAGACATGCTGCAGGTGGATTGGACACTCTAAATTGGCCCTAGGTGTGCGTGCCTTCTGTGGAAGGCTGGGTGCCGGGCTGGCAACTCGACACTGTAAAACTTCACTGCCAATTAATGTGCGGACATGGTGATCCGCTGTGGCGACCCCTAACCGGGAAAAGCCGAAAGAAGAAGAAGAAGAAGACAGTGCATACTACAATAGGCAATCCCTCCGTCCGATTCTTCGGCCCAAAATTACTATATATACCCACCTGTTAGAAATGAAAAAATAGGTACCAGCAAATGATGTATACTCCACAAAGTCCAATGTCCCAAAACCAAGCTGAAAATTTTGTTTTACACAACTGCACTATGTCTGCATTCACTGCTGCAGTGTTCTTCACACATGGGAGAGTGCCAAAGCTCGAGAAACTACGGAGGAGAAAGGAGAAGAAGAGCTCCCTAAAAAACATGAAGAACGGCACTAGCAAATCCAGCCCTAGCTCGAGATACCATCCAACTTGTAGTGCTTGGTAAAGGTATGAACAGAAGTCCAGGTAGCTGCTTCAAGAATATAATTAGTATCTAAGCCCTTGCAAAAAGCATCAAAAGAAGTCACAGCACTAGTAGAATGAGCCATAGAAAGAATGCACTTAGGTTCATAGGTTCATAGATTAGTACTAGGCTAACTGCCCTTGTGGGCCATTTTAAGCCTAGTCACTTATCCCTTGTGAGACTCAAACCCTGCAACTTGTGTTTGTAAGGCAAATATCTTAACCATTAGGCCACCCTCCCACACTTGTCATGAAAAGTGTAACAAAAAGAAATAGCCTCAGAAATCTAAGAAGAAATACTTTGCTTGTATGCAACTAACCCCAAAGACCTAGGATGAAATACAACTGATCAGATTTTTTAATAGCATTAGTCTTATCCAAATAAACCATAAGTTGCCTATGCACATCCAAAGTATTCAGCACACTTTCATAGTCAGATTGCAGAGATGAGTAAAAGGTAGGCAAATTAATACACTGATTAAGTGATAGCTCATTAACCACCTTAGGGATGAAAGAAGGATTAGTGCTCAAGGACACCATGTCCTCATAAAATATCAAAAGAGGAGGACAAGCAACTGATATACCAGTCTGGCAGAAGTAAAAGCCAACAAGAGAACAGTCTTCACAAGAACAAGAAAGCTGAAACAGCAGGCTCAAAAGGAGCCTGCGTCAACTTCTCCAAAACAAAATTATGATCTCAGGGAGGAGGGACAGGCTTCTTGAGAGTTCTAATATTAAGGATGCATTTAAGAAATAGTTTAACCTCAAATCTAGAAGCTAACAGAAGAGATAAAGGCAGACAAGCAGAGATAGCTGATAAGTGAGCCTTAACAGAAAAATAGGCCAAAAGTACAGTTGTGTACACTTACCATAAATGTAGATGTTAGAGTGTATTCACTGTTGCAGTCATCACATTTGCTGTTGCAGTCATCACATTTGCTGTTGCAGTCATCACATTTGGGCTATCTGCTTGAAGTAGCCCTCAGTCGGCCTGATTATCAAAGTCTTGGGTCATGCGTCGGTTGCTGCCTCATCTTCCATGATGTCAGGTAGTCAGGGGTATAAAGCATGCAGCCGACGCCATTTGCCCCAGATCAGGTGCCCCCATAACGGGAAGCAATTATATACAAGGTTACCCCTCCAACAAAAAGCAAATACACCAGAAAGCTTTAAGTATATTAAACAAGAATAGAGGTATAGACAATAGAAGTCAGGGGGCTGGAAGGATTGCAACAAGGACTGCAACAGTGAATACATTAGAAAATCTACATTTATGGTAAGTGTACACAACTGTACTATGTTCTTCGTGTTTCACTGTTGCAGTCATCACATTTGGGTAGATTCCCAAAGCTAAGGATGGGAGGAGGTAATTAGACAGCATTAGGACCAGCTATAAGGCCCTGCAAGACTGCAGTGGCAAAGCCAGCTCTGGATTTAGAAGAAATTGGCAAGTGGTAATACTTGGTGAAGGTATGTACAGAACTCCTGGTAGCAGCTTCTAGGATGTCCCTGGTAGGGACACCTCTGAGAAAGGCTGTAGAGGTAGATGCAGCCCTGGTTGAATGTGGTCTTATCCCCTGTGGGCTGGGTTTTCCATGGTGCTTATAGCAGAAATTAATGCAATGCCTATCCATTTAGAAATGGTTTGCTTTGAAGTAGCCTTCCCCTCTGCCCCTGCAGCAAATGCAACCAGCAGCTGTTCAGATTTCCTGAAAGGTTTCGTCTTGTCCAAGTAAATTCTAAGTTGTCTGTACACATCCAAGGAGTGCAGTATTGGTTCCCCTTTGTTCTGTGGATTAGAAAAGAAGATTGGCAAATGAATGGACTGATTAAGGGTCACACTGGATACCACCTTGGGCACGAAGGAGGGACTGGTCCTGAGGGACACCCTGTCCACATGAAAGATGATGAAAGGCTCCACAGCCATGAGGGCCTGTAATTCAGACACCCTTCTTGCTGAAGTGATGGCTAGAAGGAAGGCTGTTTTCCAAGAAAGGAATTGCAACTCTGTATTTGCAGCTGGCTCGAAGGGAGGTAGAGTGAGCTTTTCCAATACAAAGTTAAGGTCCCAGGCTGGAGTAGGGGCTCTCTTGGGTAAAATTTTTGGCCCCTCTGAGGAATTGCTTCAGCAGTGGATGAGAGAAGAGGGGTGGTTCTGTATTGTAATGAGCTGAAACGGCTGAGGCATGAATTTTGATGGAGGAAAAGGAAAGGCCCTTGTGAAACATCTCAGTTAATTATTGAAGAATCTGAGGTAAATTGGGCGCTGCTGTGCCCATCCCCTGAGTTTGGCTCCAGGAACAGAATCTTTTCCATTTTTCTGCATAGGATTTTGTAGTACTAGGCCTCCTTGTCTCCAGAATGACATCCATCACTTGCTTACTGAGGGATGGAAACGGAGAGATCAGGTAATTAGCCAGGCTGCCAGGTTCAGGGTTTGAAGCTGTGGGTGCAGAATCTGGCCCTCCTGCTGAGAAAGCAGAGCAAGGGTCTGGGGCAAATGCCATGGTTCCAGTGACACTGCACAAGAGGAGGTACCAGTGTTGGCGTGGCCAGTCTGGTGCAATTATTATCGTCCTTGGTTTGTCCTGTTTGATCTTTAGTAGTACCTTGGAGAGGAGAGGCAGATGGGGAAAGGCATACACCGATAGGTTTTTCCAGGTGAAAGACAGGGCATCCACTTTCCAAGCTTGTTTGTGGGGAGTCCTTGTACAGAATTTGTCCAATTGGTAGTTCTGGGGGGAGGCAAACAGGTCTATCTCTGGGCTCTCCCATTTGTTTCTCAACATGTTGAATATCTTTGTTTCCAGTTTCCACTCATGTGGGTCCATGAGATTTCTGCTTAGGTCATCTGCCAGTGTATTTAGCTTTCCTGGCAAGAAATGAGCCTGTAGGTGCACTTGGTAGCTCAAGGCTGTGTTCCACAGGGCCATGGCTAGTCTGCAGAGAGGGTAAGAGTGGGTTCTCCCCTGCTTGCTTATGTACCACATAACAGTGGTGTTGTCTATCCTCACCAATAATTGTCCTGGAAGAATGTGGTCCTTGAAGGCTGTCAGAGCATACTGTACAGCTAACATTTCTTTTTGATTGATATGCAGGTGCATTTGACTTGGGTTCCATTTGCCCTGAATGCACTGCCCTGACAAGTGAGCCCCCCATGCATAGTCTGATGCGTCTGTTAGGGTTTGGGCAGCAAGGGGTACAGTGAATGGCAGTCCCTTGTTTTGGTGGCATGCCTCTGCCTACCAAAGGAACTCTATTTGTAGACAAGGTATGACAGGAATCATTGATTCTAGATCCTGAGAATGTTGACACCATAGGCTTTTTAGATACAATTGTAGTTCCCTCATATGCAGTCTTGCATATGGAATTAGTAGAATGCAGGAGGCCATGAACCCCAGGGCTTGCAGAATTTTCCTTGCAGATAGCTGTGTGTTTGTGGCCAGTAATTTGAAGTAGGCTGTCAAATGAACTTTTTTGTCTGACGTGAGCTAGGCCATCTGGGAAGTTGTATTCAAGCTTGCTCCCAGGAATACACTTTGTTGTGATTTATTTTTGTTTATGGTGTACCCCAGAGAAGTTACCAATTTCTTTACAAATGCCAGATGATTTAATAGTATGTCCTGGCTTTCTGCCTGAATTAGACAATCGTCCAGGTATGGGTATATTTGAATATTTCTTTGCCTGCAAAATGCAATGAGTGGAGCTAGGCACTTTGCGAATACCCTGGGCGCAGTAGATAAGCCAAAGGGCAGTGCAGAGAAGTGATAGTGATAGGATAGAGAGGTCCAGGATAGGATGCCAGAAGTTGTCTTTTCTGGGGACCAGGAAAAGTCTTGAGTAGAAACCTTGTCCCCTTTCCTCTTCTGGGACAGGTTGAATAGCCCTGATACTTGAGAGAACTTGTTTTTGAGCCTCTGCCCACTGATTTGTGGGTAGGTCTGGCCAACCTTTCGGGGTTGGTAAGGAGTGGAAGTGAAATCTGTATCCTTGGGAAACTATATTTAAAACCCATTTATCCCGGTAATCCCAATTTTTTGCCTGCAGGGCAATCTTTCCCCCTAAAGGAACAGTCAGTTGTGCAGGGCTTGGAAGTTTTAAAGTTAAGTCATTGAGACAGTTTACCATAGGGGGGAGTCTTACTACTCCCTGCTTTGGAAGTGGGAGCCCCCCACTGCTTAGTCCTGTGAGTACCTTGGGACTGAAGCCTGGGTGTTCTGCTGGTTCTGGGTTTGGACTGAGAAGGCCTGGAAGAGGCAGGAAAGGACCAATGCCTACTAAATCTGGGAGGCTGTACTTGCACGAAATATTTAACAGTTTGCATAGATTTAGCTTTTTCATCCATCTATTTAAGCACTTCTTCTGGTTTGTTGCCAAACAGGCAGTTTTGGTTTAAGGGAGCATCCAGCAATTTAGCTTTAACATGATCTGGCAAAGATTGCTCCTTAAGCCAAGCATGCCTTCTAAGTACAGACCCAGTGACAGCAGCCCTTCAAGATGCCTCTAATGAATCAAAACCACATTGCAAAGTACATTTTCCAACTTGTTCAGCAGAATGCATTAAATCCTGTAAATCTTTATTTTCAGCACAGTCAGGAATCAACATCATTTTTTGTTTAAGCAATCCAGTAATATGCTGCGGATATTTTAATATATGAAACTGGCAGTTTAAGGCCTTAATGGCCAAGGTTGCAGAAGTGTATACCTTCTTACCCCATCTATCCAGCACCCTGGAATCTCTATCAGAGGGGGTAGGATTTTTGGCAGTAGTAGCCTTAATGCCCTTGTGTCCCTGTTAAATGGTCTCAGGATCCGCAGTAGGATTTTTAAAGAGGAACTTGAGAGTCAGGAACCCTGTAATACCCATCAGGTTTTCTGGGAGCAGGAGGTAAAGAGTCAGGGGCCAAACTAGATTCCGAGAAGGCATCATCAACAATGTCCAGTACTGGGGAGATAGCTAAAGGCCTGTGTTGGGGCAGGAGTAAGACATCCCTAAGACTCTTTTTAGAGTCAGAGTAATCCTGGCTTTCCCAGTGAAAATGCTCCCAAAGAGCATGCAAGGTTTCACCAAAAGAGAAATCCTCTGGAGGGGAAGCAGAGGGAATGGGGTCCTCTGAATCAGAATCATCATAGGTAGATAAGGGTAAATCCTGGACATCAGAGGAAACGGAAATTTCAGAGTCCTGATTAGAAGAATCATAAGGAAAATCAGTCTTAGGTCTCTTAGAGGGGGAAGGGTGGCTTCCCCTGATTAGAGTAATAAGGTCTTCAGCCATTCTTATCATTTGTTTTTTTAGGCATAGAGGCCTGACCATGCAGTCTGGGTGTCGGTTTTCTAGGCACTGATCAAGTTTTAGGCCTTGAAGAAGACGACTGTGTCCGTTTAATATGCAAGTCAGTAGGCCTGAATACACCCTCAAAAGCCGGTGCCTGCACAGCAGCTCCGGACCCATCCAAGGTAGAGACATCCGCAGGTTCCACAATTGAAGAGGCATCTCGCGGCATACCGGACTCCGAATGGGTCTCAAAAAAGGCCTGCGAATCTGAAGTAGCGGGTATCAGGGGCTACAAATGCGCCTCACTGAGTACCGGCAAACTTGCAACTAGCTTAGGAGAAGCGGTGTCGGCAGCTTTGGACTTATGCGGTCTGTCTGTCTGTCTTTATCTTTGCGTTTTTTTCAGAATGTTGATAGTCGGGTGGCTTACCGAAGCCATTTCTGGATAATTGAACAGAGTATCAAAATATTAAGAAGCGTAAATAAACCGAAGACGAATAGTTCGTTGTTTAAATATGACACAAAACCGACAGTGAGATGCGTCGTGGTCTGGGCCTAAGCAAGGAATGCAGTACGAATTAAAATCTTTATGAGGTATTTGCTTTCCACAAGAAATACAATTGTTAACTTTTACGGACATTGGTTTAGAGCAAGAAAAAGTTTACTCAACAGGGTATTTAGCTTAGTTGAAGCCTTCGGTTCTGAAACTCGAAAACAAAAATTTCATGAGTCGGCTGACCAGCACTTGAGAACTGCTTCTGCTTCGGGCACCGCACGGCAAGAAAGACTGATAGAAATGGCATCTGTTGCATGCTTTATACCCCTGACTACCTGATGTCATGGAAGATGAGACAGCAACCGACGCAGGACCCAAGACTAATCATCAGGCCGACTGAGGGCTACTGCAAGCAGCTAATCCAAATGTGATGACTGCAACAGTGGAACACTAAGAACATCCAGCATTGAGCAACTCACACAAAAAAGCAATAAAAAAAACAAACAAAAAAAAAACTCCAACGGGCCACATATCTGCAACTGCTAGGAGTCGGCAAACAGGCATAGGTAATCACTGGAGAATGAAAATGCATTCAAATGATGGAAAACGGACGTAGACAAACAGACCAATGGTAAAAAGATGTGTTCAGATCGGAGGCACAGAAGTTCTGAAGATGGTGCGCCTGAACGTCACCTTTATGCCCTACGCTACGCAAGGAGCATTTGGTTAATGCTCAGCGTACCTTAAAGCAACAGTAGGCTTTGTTAGACTGGCTGGATGTCAGGCTTCTACAGCAGGGAATCCTATCTGTGAAGGATACTTCAGTGAATGTAAGGACATCATCTACTACAGTTGGGAAATGTGCCAAATACGAGTGTCGTAGTAACTACCTGGGTTGCCAGCACCACACACATTCCCTTGGCATTACACATAACTTGGCAGTTAACAGAGTGGAAGCCCTTTCTATTTATGTAAAGCCTTCCCTGTTACCCGGGTGATGCCTTAATTTCTATACGTATGCAATCTATGGCACTTAGTACTTCAGGATAGTGTGCTACAGGGTAGAACTCCTGCATATTTGTGCCCCTGTCCTCAGGGGTATGGGGAAAATATATATGGTTACTGGCATGTTGTAGCATAGCATTCAGGAAATGGAGAATCCTGGATGCTGATGCCTGTGACACTTTCAGTATGTCAGCTGTTGGTCTCTGAAAAGTTCCTGTAGCTAAAACTAAGTGTTACACATATCTTTGTCTCCACTGGTATGGGTTCCCCTCGGTTTGCCCTGGGTCTGAGCTGAGGACGACAGACTTTGAAGAGTTCTTGTAGCATGTATCTATCCACCCTGTAGCACTCTACAATTTCCAAATCATGCAGACTAGCCTGTTGCACATACACATGAATTAAAGCAAAGTACAGTTTTGTACCTACCATAAATGTAGATGTCCAAACTGGATAGCATCTGCAGTCATAACAACTGGGTTGTCCTGTCGTCAGGCAGCCCTTCAGTCGGCCGGATTCCAAAGTCCGGGTCCGGCTTCGGCTGATGTCGCACTTCACCCGACGTCATCTCTGTTGGTCTTCGGGTATAAAAGCATCAGCCGACGCCATTTTCCTCAGTGTTTCTTGCCCCAGATGCCAGTAGCCCTCTTGAAGGCTAAAATTTGGATAGATGCCAATGTTTCCAAAAAGATAGAGGTACACAAAAATAAGCATGTATGTACATATATACAAACAAATACACCATAAAAGACTCCCCCCCACCAGCTAGCTATTAGGAGGGTAAACACCCTAGGAGTACCACAGAGGGAAGGAGGGAGGGTAATCCTGACTGCAGATGCTATCCAGTTCGGACATCTACATTTATGGTAGGTACAAAACTGTACTATGTCCTTCATGGATGCATCTGCAGTCATAACAACTGGGTAGAATACCATAGCCAACTAGGGAGGAGGATAAAAGTAGATTATGGTGTGTTTAGGATCCCTTGCAGTACAGCAGTGGCAAACCCTGCTCGGGATCTGGAATATAGAGGCAAATTATAATGCTTGGCAAATGTATGCACGGAGGTCCAAGTAGCCTCAATAATGTCTTTGGTTGCCACTCCTCATAAGAAGGCTGTGGTAGTGGCTGTTGCCCTTGTAGAATGAGGTCTTATGTTCTGTGGAATTGGTTTTCCATGGAAGGAGTAACAGAATCGTATGCAATTTCCTATCCATTTGGAGATTGTCTGTTTGGAAATAGCTTTTCCTTCCCTTCCTGTTGCATAGGCTACAAAAGTTGGTCAGTCTTTCTGCTATTTTTGTTCTGTCCAAGTAGTAGCGTAGCTGTCTATGTACATCCAAGGTATGCAGTATTCTTTCCCTCTGTTTTGTGGGTTGGGAAAGAAGGTAGGTAGGTGGATTGCCTGGTTTAAAGACACTCTGGATACCACCTTAGGCATAAATGTAGGATTAGTCCTCATGGACACTCTGTCTTGGTGGAAGATTAGGAAGGGTTGCACTGCCATTAAGGCCTGTAGTTCTGAAACCCTCCTTGCTGAAGTAATTGCCAGTAGGAAAGCAGTTTTCCATGACAGGTGTTGTAGGTCTGCTGTTGCTGCTGGTTCAAGGGTGATAGTGTCAACTTTTCTAGCACAAAGTTTAAGTCCCAAGCTGGTAATGGTGGTTTCCTTGGAGGTTTTACATTCTTGATTCCTCTGAGGAACTGCCTGAGCAAAGGGTGTGAAAAACAGGTGGATCAAAGCTGTATTCTGCTGAAATAGCTGATGCATGTATCTTGATGGAGGAGTAGGACAGGCCTGAATGAAGAAGTTCGCCAGATACTCCAGAATGTTAGGCATATCTATGTTTGACACATCTTTTCCTCTTTCCATACTCCAAATGACAAACCTTTTCCATTTTCCAGCATAGTTCCTTCTTGTTGAAGGTCTGCGTGCTTCAAGAATAATGTCTTTAACTCTTTGGGAAAGTTCTGGATTAGCTGCTGCTATGTGATGTTCCATGCAGTCAGTTGCAACGTTTTTAGGTTTGGATGTATGATGCTGTAGTTGTTCTGAGTTAACATCAAAGGCATCAGGGTATTGGCCACATATTGTTCGAGACATGCTCCTCAGCAGTGGGTACCAGTGTTGTCTTGGCCAGTTTGGAGCTATCAGGATTATCCTTGGACGTTCTTCCTTGATTTTTAGTAGTACTTTGTGTATCAAGGGAAGAGGTGGGAATGCATATGCTGTTAGGCCTTTCCAGCTGAAGGAGAGCGAATCCACTTTCCATGCTAGTGGGTGGAATGTCCTTGTGCAGAACTTTTGAGCTGGTGATTGAGAGGTGATGCGAATAGATCTATCTGAGGCATTCCCCATTTCTTTGAGATGGTCTTGAAGATGTCCGGTGCAGCTTCCATTCGTGGGCATCCGATGTGGTTCTGCTTAATATGTCTGCTAGAGTATTTTCTTTTCCCGGTACAAATATTGCCTGTAACTGGATGTTGTAGCTGAGTGCCAGGGTCCACAGCTCCAAAGTCATTCGGCATAGGGGTATGAATGAGTGCCTCCCTGTTTGTTGATGTACCACATGACTGTGGTGTTGTCTGTCCTTATCATCAACTGGCCCTCTTGGAGAAATGGTTTGAACTTTTGGATTGCCAGTTTTACTGCCAGCATTTCTTTTAGGTTGATGTGCAGGTGAAGTTGATCCTGTGTCCACAATCCTTGCACGCATTTGTCCAGCATGTGGGCCCCCCATCCTAGGTCTGAAGCGCCTGTTGTGATGGTCTGGCTTGCTTGACATCTGCGAAAGGGTAGGCCTGGGTTTGACTGACATGCCTGAGCCCACCATAGGAACTCCTGCTTTAAGCATGGAATTAGTGGGATTTCTGTTTCTAGGCTGTGTCTGTGTTGGGACCATAAATTCTTTAGGTACCACTGTAGTTTTCTCATATGTAGTCTGGCAAATGGGACCAAGATTATGCATGATGCCATGAAGCCCAAGGCCTGCAGTACTTTTCTTGCTGTTAACTTGTTCAGTTTTGTTAGTGCCAAGAAGTAAAGAGGGAGTTCTTTTTGTTTTTCTGTAGTCAGGAATGCCATTTGTTTTACTGTGTCCAATTCCGCGCCCAAGAATGTCCTTGTTTGGGATGGTATCAGCCTTGATTTTTGTAAATTGACTGTGTATCCCAGTGCTTGTAGCAAGTAAATGACCCTTTGTAAATCTGTTGTCAGCTTGCTTTTGTTGTCCCTTGTAGCAGGCAGTCGTCCAGGTATGGGTAAATTTGAATTCCCTGTAGTCTGCAATGGGCGATTACTGATGCCAGGCATTTTGTGAATACTCTGGGCAGTAGATAAGCCAAAGGGCAATGCTGAGAATTGATAGTGCTCTGATCCTGCAAGAAATCTGAGGTATCTTCTGCAGATTGGTCGAATGGGGACGTGCAGGTATGCCTCCTTGAGATCTAGAGTTACCAGCCAAGACTCCTTGCCCAGCATGGGAAGAAGTTGCTGTAGGGTCAGCATTTTGAATTTTGGGACAATGATGTATGTATTTAAGGTGGACAGGTCGAGAATTGGTCTCCAACTTTTTCCTTTCTTGGAACTAGGAATAGTCTGGAGTAGAACCCCTTTCCTTGCTCTGCTGTTGGCACTCTTTCCACAGCTCTCATGTTTGCTAACTCCATTATCTGTTGTAGTGCCTCTGTTTTTGATTTGGAGGTAGATTTGGCATTCCTCTTTTGACTGGTAAAGTGTGGAAGTGAAACCGGTAACCTTGATCTATGGTTTTAAAATCCACTTGTCTTTTGTTATGTAGTGCCAGTTCTTTGAAAATAAAGTTAACTTTCCGCCTAGAGGAGCTGCTATTTGTTCCTGGTAGGTGGATTTAGGGTTAAGTCACTGTGGTTGTGCTGATGTAGTGGCAGTGGTTGTGTCTGTGCCTCTGTTGTTACCTTGCCACTGTCGCCCTCTGTAGGCACCTCCTCTGGATTGGTTTCTGCCTCTGGAACGCCTATTCCTGCCCCTTTGAAATTTTGTGGAGTCAGGAAAGGACCAATTTTGGCAGGCCAGTTCCTGCTAAACCTTGGGGTTGAACCTGCAAGAAATCCTTAACCGCTTGAACAGATTTTGCCTTTTCTTCCATTTTCTTCATAACCTGCTGGGCAGGTGTACCAAACAAACTTGTCTTATCCATAGGAGCATCTAGCAACTTAGCTTTAACATGATCCGTAAAGCTTGCTCCTTTAGCCATGCATGCCTTCTTATCACTGTGCCAGTCATGGCTGATCTAAATGAAGCCTCCAGTGCATCATAGCCACATTTTAAGGAATGGTTGCTAACCTGTTGTATGTTATTTACCATTTCTAATACATATTTCTTATCAAGAGATTCATCAGTGGTTAGTTTTTTAGTTAACTGATCAAGCATAAACTCTTGGTATTGTATCATGTGAAACTGACAGTTTAAAGCTCTAGCTGAGAGAGTAGCTGAAGTGTAGACCTTTTTACTCCATCTGTCTAATGACCTTGCTTCCCTTTCAGAAGGAATAGGGTTTTTAGCTATGGTCGCGGCTACTGCCTTGGGACCCTGGGATATAGTTTCGGGGTCTGCAAGTGGGGCCTTGTAAAGGTGGTGATGAGTATCTGGCACCCTGTAAAATCTGTCTGGCTTGGCAGGGGCTGGGGGTAAAGAATCTGGAGCGGAGCAGACATCGTTGAAAGCATCATCCACCACAGAGAGAACAGGAGGTATAGCTAAGGGCCTGTGCTGTGGGAGGTGCAGAAAGGTCCTAAGTCTTTTTCTGGAGTCTGAAAAATCCTGTTGCTGCCATTGGAACTGCTCTCGCATGGCATGTAAGGTTTCCCCAAAGGAGAATTCTTCTGGTGGGGAAGCAGCTGGAATGGATTCTTCAGCATCAGAATCTTCAAAATTGGAGAAAGGAGCCTCTGGCTGGTCAGTTATGTCTGATTCATCAGCAGAATCATCAGAGGACACTGGCTCAGGAGGCTCTACCCTAGGTCTCTTCTCTGGGGGCTGAGAGGCCCTGTCTGGGTGAGATTGAGATCCACTGATTAATGAAATTAAATCTTCTGCCAAAGTAAGCATTTGAGAACTAGAAGAGGGCCTGGTTGTGGGGGGTTTAACAGGCGCTGTCTTAGTAGTCTTGGCTGCTTTAGCCCTGGCGAAGGCCTTAATGGACATGGCTGCTGGAGGCCTAGCAGCACCACGTGCTGGGGTAGAGACATCCAAGGGAATGGTGTCTGATAAGTCAGTGGCAACCACCGTAGTGGATAAAATTTCTGAGGCCGATTCAAGAGTGGTAGCAGGGGCCTCAGTTGTAGAGATAGGTTCAGCTGTACTTTGATCAGTTTTCTCGGTTTCGCCGAAACCGAGACACTCGGTTTGCTTAACCATGGTTTCGGCCGAAACCGCGGACCGCGAGTGTCAGTCTTTATCTTTGCTTTTTGGCAGATTGGGTAGTCGGAGGATCCGACGGCATAATGTACGCAAAATCAGAACCGAAAAACTGTTCTGCAAACTCCGACCGACGCCTAAGCGCTCGCGGTTGAAAGAAGCACAGGCCGAACAGGCTGCTACGCCGTGGGCTGGGCCTAAACAAGGCAGACAATAAGAGTGGAAATCTTTATGAGGTATTTGTTTCCCACAGGTTAAACAATTATTAACTTTTTCTGACATCGGCTGAGGCAAGAAAGAGTCCCCAACGGGTACTTAGCTTTAGAAGTCTTCAAGTAGTATTCGTAGAAGTAATCTCTGGATCCGACCGACCGCACTTGCGAACAGCTTCTGCTTCCGGCGCCACGCGGCAAGAAAGACTGAGGAAAATGGCGTCGGCTGATGCTTTTATACCCGAAGACCAACAGAGATGACGTCGGGTGAAGTGCGACATCAGCCGAAGCCGGACCCGGACTTTGGAATCCGGCCGACTGAAGGGCTGCCTGACGACAGGACAACCCAGTTGTTATGACTGCAGATGCATCCATGAAGGACATCAGCAGCTCCCAACATTCTTTCTGTGTAGACTCCTTTCTGTGGCTGTAATCAAATAGGTTTTGGAATTTGTAGGGGAAAACCAGCACTGAGTCCACACAGTTGCTTTACAGTTTGTTGAATAGCTCCTCCTTCTTGGATTTGTTGATTAGAACACAATTCAGCATCTTACGCTGCAATTAGCATGCCACTGTGTTTATCTTGTTTGCGTGGCTCTACACACCATGTAGAGCTGCTTAATGAATCCAAAACATTGTGCTACCATGTGTGCAATTCTGCACAATGCACACACGGTGTAAACGATCTTGTAGGCTTTATCGAATCTGGCCCAATGACTTGTCCTCCATTCTTGAAAACATTAATGATGACAGTCTTCAAAATTTCTAGAATTTATTCAATGTTCCTAACTTTAACAATTAGCTGATGGTGCTTTAGTACCATCTCCTCAACTTGAACAACCATTTTTATCATCTTCCTTTGAAGAACATAATTTAAACAACAAAATAGCACATAAAGCACAGAGACTTCATCAGGAAAAAAAAAATAACAATAAGAAAGTTTCTTGAACAGGGTATCAACAAATAAAAACATCTTAACCATACTATGCTCTGACAAAGTAACTCATTAGTAACAACACACATACATAGGAAAAAAGTCATACCAAACATACAACACTGAGGATCAATCAACAAAACATCACAATTAAGAAAAAATTCCCAATAACGGCATCTGTTAATATACTTGGCAAACCTAACAACTTTCACAGACTTTTCCAGTACTTAAAATATATATTTAATGGATTCTTTAAAACTGAATTTGATCAAAAAGTTACCACCTGAACAATCATCTTATAAGACATCATGTGGTAATAAATTCAAAACATTAACACCCCCCCCCATAAAATTACAGTTTAACATCATATATTTAATACAGTTCTTAAAAATCTTCATGCAGACATTTTTACAGAGCAATGCTCACAAAATACATGCAAGGCATCAACCTAGTCTAATTTACAAACTAAAGACAACAAACGACAGCCAGCTTGCAGCTGGCTCTGTGGTGCATATGAATAAAACCCAGAATGGGATCCAGATGACTGAAGATCAGCTAGCTGTTCAAGAAATTGGAACCACCGGAGAGGATAGTGCGAGTGAGAGATGTACAGATTGCTTCGGGATGCTCACCTAGGTGGGATGGTGTGGCAGCTTCTCCCACTGTGGTGACATAATGCTCCTCCAAGAACAAGCCCCAGGGGTGAAATGTGGTTGATTCCACCCAAGCCAGTAAAACACACACTTGCGAAGGTGTGTCAAGGAATGGGCATGCCTCCATATCAGGGAAACAGGTTTATCCAGTCCCTCAGCATTGACGTGGAGCTGTCACCACCACAAGAGTATAGGATTAGGCCACATTTATTTCCTTTGTAGACCGGTTAGTCCCACTAAGCTAGCAGCCTCTTTTCAGGGGAGACAAGAGGTAGTATTTATGGTACCAAGGGAAATTTGGCCAGGGCATTGGTAGACTTCCCTTCTCTTTCTGATAGGTGCCTTGGGATCTTTTACATCCACCTGAGCTGCCACCAACTCAAATGAGATCTCTGTTTAATGTGTCATCTGAAGGAAGGCACATCGGGAGAGCATCCTCCTCCTCATGCTGCTCTGCAATGTCAGGAATTCATCCATCTGGTATGGGAATAGAGTCCACAGCCTTCTGCACCACAGGCAAATGTGCTACCATTGTGCAATTAACACTGCATTCATAAAATGCACCAATGCCTCCCACGATGATGGCTCTGCAATTTCTCTTGTGTCACAGGGAACAGCTCTTACTCCCAATAGATTACGAGAAGTTGAAGGTCAGCAGATATCAGGATACCAAATAAAGATGCATATTATGTATCTTTATTTAGCATCCTGATGTGTGCTGACCTGATAATATACAAACTAAATAACATAACCCCAAAAAAATTCTGGTCAGCCATTAAACAGCATTCTCCTCCCTGGAAAATCAAGTACCCCCCCCCCCCCCCAACCACATTTGATACCTCACTCAGTGCTGCCACCCATTTCAACAAATTCTCCACTGAATCCATTCTTGCACCAACTCTCAAAACTGCCCATCCTACAGCCAACCTTTCCCATATTATAAACAGTGGCTATAAACATCCATCCTGTATCTACAGATATAATTAGGAAACTTAAGAAATTAAAACCTACCATCCTAGCCACTGATAAGCACCCATCTGAATTCTTGAAAATAGCTGCTGATGTCATTGCATACCCTGTATCCATTTTTATCAACTGTTCGATATCCGAAAATCTAGTCCTTGACATCTGGATAATTTCTCACATTATCCCACTTTACAAAGGAGGTAACTCAAAAGTGTCGACCAATTTTTGGCCTATAGCAATACTCTCACCTCTGTCCAAAATACTGGAGAGGTGTATATCACAAATCATGAATTACCTCAACATCCAAACACTCAACATTGCTGTAGGCCCTAGCACAACACCACAACCGCCCTTATGTCATTCACTCACACAGTAAATAACCATAGAAACAATACAGCAACCACAGAAAATATGGCCAGTGGTTCAGACTCAGAATAAACTTTTAATTAAAATAACAAACACGTAAAAGATGTCAAACAGTAATGTCTCTCTAGCACCTCGGCAGATATGCCTTTACAGAGTATACCATACCCTCTCTGCCTTACACTCCTTAAATACATTTGTTCATAAAATCATTATCCAATTAAATAGTTACATTTGTTTAATTAATCACAGCATACGCTTCCAATTACATTCCCTATTCAATCCACCAGGGGACAAAGTACTATACTTTAAAATAAAAATCAATTCTTTCTTAAATAACCTCCTTTTCACGTTATTTATATTCACCCCATCACAATTAATTTGTTCCAAAATTGTGGCTTGTAACCCATTTGGGTTACTACCATGTGCATCCTGAAAATGTACATCTACAGGGTTTTCCACTCTTCCCCTTTTAAATATCCCTAATGCATTCATTTAACCTAGTTGCAAACCTTCTTTTACTCTCCCCATGTAAAATTACATGGACATTTACTCTCCCCATGTAAAATTACATGGACATTTAATTCCATATATTATCCTTTCACTCAGACAGCCATAACTTCCTTTTATTTGAAACCTTCTTCCATTTTTTTTTTGCCACAGAAAAAATGACAACTATGTCTCTGCTATGTTCTTTGACCTCTCTAAGGCATTTAAGTTCATAAGTAAGTACTAGGCTATCTGCCCAAGGGCATTTATAAGCCTAGCCAGAGTGTGTTGGCTTTTGCCACCCCCTTAGATTACTTCCCTGTGCCTCTGACCAGCAGAGCCATTAGTTCCTTGTGCCTCTGTCCATCAGAGCCACTGCAGTGATCCCCAGGATAAATTTTCTGTTTCCCATCCACCCGTCAAGGTTTCTCTTGAACAGTGCTAGTGAGGGGCTCTGCCAGATGTATACTGGAATCTTGTTCCAAAGCATGGGGAGTCTCTGTGTCAGGAATCTATCCCTCCAGCACATCCTATTTATCGTTGTGGTAAGACTTATATCCATAGAGTGTGTGGCTCTCAGGGATTTGTCTGTTTGTAGGTGGAGCATATCCATCAATTATGGGTTGGGCATGGCTTTGTAATGTCAAGCACAGATCACCTCTGAGTAAGCAGTATGCAACAGAGTACAGCTGGAGTTTCTTTAGTCAGGCTGCATAGGCCATCTGAGGCCAGTAATCCTCTTGGTGAGGTACTTTTGTGGTCTTTCCAGCTGTTGCAGGTGTCTTGTAAGGTACATCCCAAATGGGGCGTTATATTCTATTATAATGGATCTAATACGTGATGAGTAGAGAGGCACAATAACCTCCTTTGTTCTGGATGCGAACCCTTTTGAGATTAGGTGGTCCACGTAGAAGGATTTTCTAACCACCTTGGCAATATGATTATCAAAGGAGAGACTGCTATCTTCTTGGGTCCCCAGGTCCCTTACTACTTTTTCTGTATTTAGGGGACTACCACCTATGTGGTAGTTCGCCGGTACTTTGTTTTTTCCAAAGGGGGTGACTATGCACTTTTTGGCATTCAGCTTGAGGCCATGATTTTGACACCAGGTATCCGTCTCAGTGAGACCCTTCTGGAGGGAGTCTGTATCAGCCGGAGAATCAATTATGGCCCCTAGTTTGCAGTCTGTGAACTTGGTCAGCCAAAGTCCTCCTGTGCTTGCCTGTACCTCTGAGAAGTCTATACCAAACAGGAGGGGTCCTAGGACTGAGCCCTGGGGGACACCACTTGTAACCGGTTTAGAGTCGGACTTAGAGTCTGCAACTTTCACCGTGTGGGTTCTGTCCGTGTGCCAATTTGCAACCCATCTTGTGATGTAGGGGTTAAGGTTGGTGACTATGTCTATAATACCAGAATGGGGAATGGTGTCGAAAGCCTTTGCGAGGTCTAGGTAGGCTGTGTGGACCTCCTTACCCTCATCCAATGCCTTGGTAACTGTCTCAAAGAAATCCACCAGGTTTAGGAGGCACGATCTGCCCTTAAAGCCAAACTGGGTGGGGTCCAAAGTTTGGAGGTTCCTAATGTCTCTGTTAATGAGTTCCATGATGATGTGCTCCATAGCCTTGCAGACCAGGCTAGTCAGGCTTATAGGGCGATAGTTCCCGGGGTCCATTGTGGTGCCACCTTTGTGGAGTGGGGTAACTGTTGCTGTGCACCACTCTGTGGGTACGTAGCCTGTAGAGAGGCTGAGTTTGAACAGTGTGTTTAGGTGATGGAATAGTTCATTTTGGAGCTCTTGTAAGACACAGCCTGGGACACCGTCCGGTCCCATTGAGGCTGTATTTTTGGCTTTGGATAGGGCTGTTTTAACCTGTGTGTCGGATTTTGCCGGGGCTTTACATTCTTCTGGTATGGTTATGGGCTCTTTAGGGGGTGAGAGGGCTGTGAAGTTTGCATTGAACCTGTCTGCCAAAACGTTGGCAATATCAGTTGGTTCAGTGTATTTTGTGCCATTCTTCACCAACTCAGAGCAGATCTGAGAGTTTAGGTTCTTGACATAACTAAAGAATGCTTTGGGTTATCTTTGGAGTACTTGGCAATTTTTCTTTCGAAGCTAGCCTTGGATGATTTAATGAGGGATCGTAGTTTCTTACCGATACTGATCAGGGGTGTCTTTTCTTCTAGGGATTTTGCTCTTATCTGTACTAGTTTCCTCCTTCTATTGTACAGCCTGTTTATGGCAGGGGTCCACCAGACTTGTTTCCTTTTCTTGGAGGAATGAGTCTTGGTTTTACTTGGGATAGCACGATCCATGCATTCCTGCAGATGATCATAGAGTGCCTTTGCATAGGTTTCAGCAGCTTGGACAGCATTGTCCATTGGCGTAGGGGCTGTGAACCTTTCCACCTCGGTCTTAAGCAACATGAAGTTTGTTTTTAAAAAGTTTTTCACGGTGGTTTCCTTGATTGGGGTTGAGGGTGGAATGTGAATATCCAGAGTGATTAGTCTATGGTCTGATCTAACCAGCGAGGGGTTGACATCAGGTGTGGAACACTGGTCGCCCATGTTGGTGATGACCAGGTCCAATATGTTGTTCCCTCTGGTGGGGGTGTTGACCAGTTGATCCAGGGTGTTCGAGTTTGTAAATTCTAGGAAGCATTGGGCAAGGGGAGTTGGTACTCGAGTAGTTCTCCCAGTTAATGTTTGGGTAGTTGAAATCACCCAGTATTAGGGTGTTTGGTAGAACCTTTACAGTTCCCAGTGTCTCCAGAAATGCGGAAAGGGGGTCCTGGGTCATGGTGGGTGATCTGTAGCAAGCTACAATTTGGACTGCAGTTTTGCCCATTTTAGTTGCACTTGGATGATCTCTGATGCATCATGCGGCGCCACTAATCTGGAGGTGGGAGTATCCTTGATGAATATGGATACACCCCCGCCTTTTGTTTTTCGGTCCAGGTTCTGAGGCCGAAAGGTATGGTATGAGTTATAGCCTGGTAGTGCTGGGGTGCTTTCTGGAGCCTTAAACCAGGTTTCTGTTACTGCACAGACATCAATGTTCTCCACAATGAGGAGTGCCTCGAGTGCATGCATTTTGAGGTTTAGACGTCTGGCGTTGAGCAGCATTACCCTCAGTTTTTTTGTTACTTGTGCTATTTACGGTGGTGGGTTTGTCTTTTGAGCCTTGCCTAAAAAAGGCACTATGGGGGGCGGCAAGAGCCTTTGCCAGTATTCAAAAGCCTAAGGGTGACAGGTACAAGCCATCTTTTGCACAGAAAAGTGGCATGTCGAGCATGTCATCCCAGGCAGACAGATACTGGATCCCCTTTGAATGACACCAGAAACTTAGCCAATTGTTGAAGTTGATACATTTTTCTTTATACTGTAGCATCATTCTTGGTGAGGGCAGGATGCTACTCAGGGTCAGGGTCATACCTGCCTGGTCTACATGATCAGAGAGCTCTTCCATGTCTCTTTTCATGTAGTCCAGGGAGGTACGTCTCAGGTCATTCACACCAACATGTACAATGACAGAGTCGTACTTGTACTTGTTCGGGAGTGACCTGAGTGCTTGTGTTATGTGGCGGATGCTGGCACCTGACAGGCAGCTAACTGTAACCTTCTCCTTGTCCAGCCTAGTTAGTGGGACATCAGTGTGCCTGACTATAGTCTCGCCTATCTCTAGTGTGTTGGGTATGTTATTTTACCTTAAGGGCTGTGATTGCATGGCACACTGATTATGTGAAGTATGCATTTCATGGTTGGAGATGGGTTGTGGAGGTTGCTTGGATGTCTGCTTTGGAGGTCTCTGTTGCTTCTTCATATTTTTATTTAGAGCCTCAGAGTATGTTTTTGTGTATTTGTGTGTGTTATTTGCCCGTGTTGGTTTGTTAGGTCTATGTGAGACTGGTGGTGTGTTGCAAGTATTACCCTTCTCCTCTTGACAATCAGTTACAGTCTGGGGTTGAGAGAGCTTTGCCTCCAGTCTGGCTGTATAATTGCATCTCTCGCATATATTAGTGTTTGGTGGTAGGAGGAGAGGGTTGTTTGTGTACATGAGGCAGTTGTAACATTGCCTCAAATTGCCCAGATTCACCAGTTGGACTGGAGAGTACACCAAAAACTGCCCTTTGGACATGCCTGAATAGATAAGAGTGAGCTGTTTTTCTGACTGACTGGTGGAGACGAATAGAGAGCCTTGTCCTTCTGGACAGTATAAGGGGGGAGCTAGTGCTATGGGTATTTAGTGCTTGGTATGAGTTTTAAGCAAGTGCTGGGCTGTAAAATTAATGGTTTGAGTGCTAAAGTTGAAGGTTTGTCTAGTTCAAAGGGAAAAAACTAGAGAGTAGACTTTGTGGAGTCGGGAATAGTTTAACCATAGCTAACCACACAAATGCGTTTTTTATATCAGAAAGATTAAAGAGATAGAAATTAGCCCAAAATGGACAATAAAACTACAGTTTCTGGGCAGAAACCACTCCTCCAAGGGCAGGTAGGCTGTTCAGAGCTCCCTACTCTCACTGGTGAACAAAGAAACTTCCTATTTGCCCAAGTAAGGTATGGCCAAACACAGAAGCTTAAACACAGTCCAGGTATCAGCAGGTATCTGAAACTGGACTTTTCTAGCTTAGTAAGGTGGGAAAATAGCAAGATTTTTTTGTTTTTTTCACGAAAACAGTAGAAACAAATGCAAAAACACTTAATATGCAGTAATGGCTGTCGCACTTGAGTGGGAAGCCAGTAACAGTTAAAAATACAATTTACAACAAAAAACAAATTTTAAAGTGTAGGCACAAATAAATGCAATTTCAGTGTAAAATGAGCGTTCTGAGAAGCAATGCACGCCAGAAAATGAGCGTTTAGGTGGAAAAAGCAATAAGCAACAAGAAAAACCAAAAAAATGGTACTTAAACACTCCAAAGTCTCTCCTTTTGTCTCTCTGGCATTGTAGGTCTCTGCAAGACACCTGGGCAGGATCTGCTGAGCTTATTGATATGGTTAACCACAACAAACTCATACAATCCCCTCTCAGAGCTGAATCTTAGCAAATCCATCACTACCTGGTTTAAAAGGTACTTAAATAGACAGCAAGCAGTACAGCAGTGGAAGCAAGAAATCTCTAGTCACCCTGGGTGTTCCCCAAGGCTCCACCCTTGGTCCTTCCATCTTCACCAACAACCTCCATACCTCTACTCTACATCCTTCAGTCATCCAATATACTGATGACTCAACACTTATCTGTTCCGCTTCTTCTCTCCAAGGACTACAATTAAAAACACAGGCTTCTTTCCTTTCCATAGAAGAATGGCTTACCAACTCTCACCTAATACTAAACCCCAATAAAACCAAACTTCTCATATCCCAGCCTACTAATCACCCCACTCCCTTATCCAGGTTTACTACCTTTTCTAACAATAAAACAACTCACTCTCTGCCTGTCACACATACTAAACTTCTAGGTGTTGAGATAGACTGCAACATGAAATTTGACACTCACACTGCAGTCATCATAAAGTACACAAAAAAATTAAGGGAACTATATAGAAATAAACATTTCCTCACAAACACCAGGGCTAAACTAGCACAAACACATTTCATCTCCACACTTGTATATGCCTCCCCTATCCTCACCTTCTTCTTTCGGCTTTTTCATGGTTAGGGGTTGCCACAGCGGATCACCTGTCCCCTATCCTCGCCAATCTTAGAAAATCAGATATAACTAAACTTGATGCCTGCTACAACAAAATTGCCAAGTTTACCACTAATAGCCCACATTAAATAGCACTGCTCAGCTCTTAACGTAACTGGCTTGAACTCCCCCATCTTCTCCTTTATAACCAGCCTATACTAACCCACAAGATTTTATTTTCCCAAGAAGCCCCCTACATTATAGAACCTAATACATCCTTATTCCAGTACTAGGGTCCTATGCTACAACAATAAACCTCTCCTTCAAGTCATTAAAGCCAACAACTCTGCAGGAGTCTCCCCCTACTCATATTTTACAGCTACAATATCATATCATAGGAGGTTACTAGGCTATTGGCAAGGAGGCCCTTATAAGCCTAGCTAAGAGCTTAGCCCACATTTAGACAAGTCAGCACTCAAAGCCCCCGTCCAGCAGGGACACAGGTGGAATCCCAGGGGTGTATTTTCTGTTTACCATCCAGTTATCCAGGTAGCACTTAAAGGGATAATTAGGTACTCTGACGTGGAGAGGGAGTCTATTCCATAGATGGGGGAGTCTCTGGGACACACATCTGTCCCGCCAACAAGTCCTACTGCTATCACAGACCAGGTTACTCAGTAATATAACAGCTACTACACCCTTAGTTCAGTTTAAAAAGTCTTTAAAAGCACACATACAAGCTAAATGGACTTGTAACTGTGACTCCACAGGCTAGTCTAAATACATCTTCCTGTTCACCCAGGTAATCAGTCCTTATTTTTCAGGCAGTAGCCTTCTCTTTATCCTGCAAGCTTCATTCCACTCTCTTCCTCTCAGCAGCTACATTTTCCTAAGTACAGACACTTAGTGCATACTTTATATTAGAATACATAATCATACTGAATGTTATTTTGACTGTACAGTTAAAGTTAATCCTTGTACCTTATAGTACGACACTTTTCATCCTACTTATTGCTGATGCACATTTTAAACTGTTACCACCCTAATTTTATGTTATGTAATATGTATAGTGTTTTCCTTATGCAATACATGTAGTGTTTTGCTTCTGTACCTAAATAATTTTACTTTATTAAACTGTTTCATATGTGGAGCTTTTCTCCCCAGGCCTCTGCTGAAAAAGGACTTGTGTCCAGTCGGATTTTCCCAGTCAACAAAATGTAAAATAAATAAATAAATAAATAAAATGTTTAACAAAGTGAGCATATTTTATTTATTAAAGCAAAATGATTACAAAGAAATTGCAACCTCTCTACAGGCATCTTTATATTTTCATATATGAGGCTTGACCCTGGACTCAAAAACGAATAAACCGACCGTAAAGGAAAGATATGTAGGATTTGATAAGCATTTTGAAAAGCCAAATAGTACATTACTAAGCTTTTAATGATCCATCAATTTTAGCGGAGCATACTTGGGAAAAGCACAGTTATCCAAGAGTTGTGGAATTCTCCAGAAAAAAAATCTAGAAATGTTGTACTGTTGATAATAGAAAAAATGCATATCTAAAGTTTTGACATCTAAGCTTATATTGTGATTATTTAATAAAGAACGATACCCAACTAATTCTCTGTAAAGACAGGCACAGTCTACAAAGTTTTTATTACCTACAATGAAGCCTCTTCCAATTCTGAGTAACACAATCCATTTGATCCATGTAGGAGGGTAAAGTCCTTAATAATCAACTTCTTAGCTGAAAGTACCTTAATAATATAATTGTTTTAAATATAAGAAAATGTCATCAGCAAAAAACATACTGCATTCTTTTAATAAACAGATTTACTGCTGACAAGAGAAAAACTCAACGCAAGGTTTAAACAGGAAAAGTGACATGGGAAAAAGTACAGTTTTGTACCTACCATAAATGTAGATGTTCGAGGATCCACATTGCTGCAGTCCTAACTATTGGGTAGTCCGCTGTCCAGTCGGCCCGAATACCAGAGTATATGGCTGACGTCGGTCAGGGCGCATTAGACTGACGTCAGTACGTCAGGGTACTAATGCGCATGACCGACGTCATATCCTCAGTCTTTTCTTGCCCCAGATGTCAGAAGACCCTAAAAAGACAAGGCCCAATATACCTGCACCAAAAATATGTACAATATATACAAAAATATATATACAAAATATCAGCATATAACCTCACCTACACAACCACCCCTAAACACAGAGGGGAAGGAGGGAGGTAAATTGGACTGCAGCAATGTGGATCCTCGAACATCTACATTTATGGTAGGTACAAAACTGTACTATGTTCTTCATTCCACATTGCTGCAGTCCTAACTATTGGGTAGAATCCCAAAGCAGAGGTAAGGGAGGCTGGCAAATCATAAAGAAGCAGGAGCTGACAACATGCCTTGCAAAATAGCTGTGGCAAAACCAGCCCTAGACTTAGAGTAGAGAGGAAGGTGATAATGCTTAGAGAAAGTATGCACTGAACTCCAAGTAGCTGCCTCCAAAATATCCTTAGTTGCCACCCCCTTAGAAATGCTGTTGAAGTGGCAGTAGCCCTAGTGGAATGAGGCCTAATCCCAGCTGGAATCTCCTTGCCATGATGGGAATAACAAAATGCAATGCAAAACCCAATCCACCTAGAAATAGTTTGTTTTGACACAGGCTTGCCCTCAAGAACTCAAAGCAAAAGAAACAAACAACTGCTGAGACTGCCTAAAATCCTTAGTCCTGCTTAAATAATAACGCAATTGCCTGTGTACATCTAAAGTGTGCAAAATCTTTTCCCCTTTATTTTGGGGGTCTGCATAAAAGTAGGCAAATGAATAGTTTGGTTTAAAGCCACACTAGAAACCACCTTAGGCATAAAGGAAGGATTAGTACGTAATGATACCCTATCCTTATGGAAAATCAAAAGGGCTCTACTGCCATAAGGGCCTGCAACTCAGACACCCTTCTTGCAGAAGTAATAGCCAACAGAAAAGCAGTCTTCCATGACAAGTATTTCAAGTCAGCAGTAGCCGCAGGCTCAAAAGGTTGTAGAGTAAGTTTTTCCAACACAAAATTGAGATCCCAAGCAGGAGTAGGAGCTCTACGTGGGGTCTTATATTCTTTGCCCCTCTAAGAAACTGCTTGAACAAAGGATGCGAAAACAATGGTGGGTCACAATCATAGTGAGCTGAAATTGCTGCAGCATGAATCTTAATGGAAGAGAAGGACAAACCTTTGTCCAATAACTCAGTAAGATATTGAAGAGCCACACTCAAATTAGGCTCAGAAATCTCCAAATTCTTTGCTGTACTCCAAAATAAAAACCTCTTCCATTTTTCTGCGTACACTTTCCTTGTACTAGGTCTTCTAGCTTCCATAATCACATTTAAAACTTGTTGAGGAAGTTGAGACCTGCTGTGTTTCAACACAGAATATGCCAGGCTGTTAGATGAAGAGAGTGAAGCTTGACATTGAGCAGATGACCGTCCTTCTGAGATAACAGATGTGGAATCAAAGGTAAAGGCCATGGAGGCTTCCTTACCAGACTCCTTAGTAGTGGGTACCAGTGTTGCCGAGGCCAATCTGGAGCTATTAAAATCATCCTTGGCTTGTCTTGTCTGACCTTTAAGAGCACCTTTGGAAGAAGAGGCAGAGGTGGAAAGGCATACACATGAAGATTTTTCCAACTGAAAGAAAGAGCATCCACTTTCCAAGCTGTGTGATGAAACCCCTTTGTGCAAAACTTTGGCAGCTGGTGGTTTAGTGGAGAAGCGAACAGATCTATGTCTGGAGTTCCCCATGACACTGTCAATTTCTGAAATACATGAAGATCCAGTTTCCACTCGTGGGGATCCATGATTTGTCTGCTTAACACATCTGCTAAGGAGTTCTGTGCTCCCGGCAGAAACCTTGCCTGAAGAGTTAGTTGCAAGCTGAGCGCAGTCTCCCATAAAATCATTGCTTGCCTGCATAGAGGATAAGAATGTGTTCCCCTTGTTTGTTGATGTACCACATGACAGTTGTGTTGTCTGTTAGAATCAACACCTGCCCTGGAAGAAGTAACTCCTTGAAAGCCATTAATGCAAACTGGACTGCTAACATCTCCTTCATGTTGATATGTAGATGCTGTAGTCTGGCAGGCCACTTGTCTTGTATCCACTTTCCATTTAGATGAGCTCCCCAAGCAATGTCCGAGGCATCTGTCGTTAAAATCTGACTCGCCTCTGGCCGGGTCACAGAGAGTCCCTTGTTTAGGTGACATTCCTGAGCCCACCACAAAAATTCTTTTTGAAGGCAAGGTATTATTTGAATGACAGTGTCCAAATCCTGGCAGTGCTGTGTCCATACATTTTTGAGATACCATTGCAGCTTCCTCATATGCAGTTTGGCATTGGGAAGCACCAGAATACAAGATGCCATGAACCCTAATGCTTGAAGGACTGTCCTTGCAGTCAGCACGGACTGGTGAGATAGTTGATGGAAGTAAAGGGATAGACTCTTTTGTTTGTCCGGGGTTAAAAAGGCCATCTGGGCTGCTGTATTCAGTCTCACACCCAGAAAGCACATGTCTTGAGAGGGTACTAGACTGGACTTTATTTCGTTCACAGAATACCCTAGGCATCTTAGCACTGCTATAACATATTCCAGATGCTGTAGAAGGTCTTCCTTTTCTTGAGCCAGAATCAGGCAGTCGTCCAAGTAAGGATAGATTTGAATTCCTTTTAGCCTGAAGTAAGCTATCACTGGAGCCAGAACCTTTGTGAATACTCTGGGCGCAGTAGATAAGCCAAAGGGCAATGCAGAGAACTGATAATGAGAATTTCCAGCTCGAAAACGCAGATACTTCCTGCAACTTAGTCTTATAGGCACATGAAGGTAAGCTTCCTTGAGATCTAAAGTTACCATCCAGTGATCTTTGCCCAGCAGAGGTAAAAGCTGTTGAAGCGTCAACATCTTGAACTTGGGAATGTCCAGATAAGTGTTGAGGATAGATAAATCCAAAATTGGTCTCCACGTGTTCCCCTTCTTTGGTACTAGGAACAGGCGAGAATAAAATCCTAGGCCCCTTTCTGATACAGGGACTGGCTGAATGGCCCCTATTTGGAGTAACAGAGAAATTTGCTTGTGAGCCTCTTTCCTTTGTGGAGGAGGAACGTCTGGCATGCCTTTGAAAGAGGGCAATGTATGGAAATAAAACCTGTAACCGTGGTGAATGATATCCAACACCCATCTGTCTTGAGTAATTAAATCCCAATTTTCTTTGAAAAGAGACAGTCTTCCTCCCAAAGGAGCTGCCAGGCGAGAATCTACTGGCAGCTGAAAAGGCAGGTCATTGGGTCTGTTTACGAAAGGACTGACCCCTGCCCTCACCAGAAGTCTGAGCAGGTGAACTCCCTGTTCTAGGCCTAAAAGAACCTTGAGCTCTGCCCCTACCACGTCTAGACCTACCCCTAGACTGGAAATCATAAGCAGGATATGTCCATCCCTTAGTAGGCCAATTTCTACTAAACTTCGGTGGCTGCACCTGCAAAAAATCTTTAACAGTTTGCATAGACTTAGCTTTGTCCTCCATTTTCTTTAAAACTGCTTCCACAGGCGAACCAAACAACACATCAGACTGTAAAGGAGCATCCAAAATCCTTGTCTTAACATGCTCAGCTAAATTCTGATCCCTCAACCAGGCATGCCTGCGAAGAACAGAACTAGTGGCAGCCACCCTCGAGGAGGCCTGTACAGCATCAAAACCACATTGCAAAGAATGCTTACCCACTTGTTCAGACACATGAACTAAATCCAGCAACTCTTTACACTCAATACCTTCCGCCAAAGCATCCACCTTAGATTTCAGTTGTGAAAGGAGATAATTTTGATATTTTAGCATGTGAAACTGACAATTCAACGCCCTCATGGCTAAAGTGGAAGAAGTATACACTTTCTTTCCCCATCTATCCAAAGCCCTTGCCTCTTTATCAGTGGGAACAGGGTTTTTAACCACAGAGGCCTTAACACCTTTAGGTCCCTGAGAAACAGTTTCGGGTCTGCCCTAGGACTCTTAAAAGATACTTATGAGCTTCAGGCACCCTATAGTACCTATCAGGTTTAACAGGAGCAGGAGGCAAAGAATCAGGGTTCAGGGAAGCCTCTGCAAAAACATCTTCCACCACATTCAACACAGGAGGTATAGCTAAGGGCCTATGCTGGGGTAAAACAAGAATTCCTAAGCCTTTTCCTGGAATCAGAGTAATCCTGGCCTTCCCATTTAAAGTGCTCCCTCATGGAATGCAGAGTCTCTGAAAATGAGAAATCCTCAGGAGGAGAAGCTGTAGGAGTGGAATCATCCACATCAGAATCAGAATAAGGAGGATACTCCTGCAAATCTTCCGCAGAAGACTCAGAAGCCTCTGAACACTGTTCAAAACTATCAAACTCAGGTTCCACCCTAGGCCTCTTATCAGGAGGGGGGATAGAACCTCTAATCATAGTAATCAAATCTTCTGCCATTTTAAGCATATGTTTCTTAGGCACAGAACCTGAAGTGCTAGGAGAAGCCCCACTGAAGCTAAACTTGGCCTACCTCTCAAAGAAGTTTTGGAAACAGAAGGAGAGGCTCTAACTACCTTAGGAAGAGAGGGAAGAACAGTTACCTGAGAAGCCCCCTCAGCCTGGCCTACCTCCTGAGAAGGCACATCCTGTAACAGTAAAGTCTCTGCCTGAGACTCCAAAGAAACTCCTGGCAAAACCTGTGGCTCCACTGAGCCTTCTAAAGAACCGACGTCCGGGACTGCCGGTTCATCAACCCTAGGCTTCGTTGTTTTGTCCTTGCGCTTTTTGGACGAAGCGGCGCCGGAGCATCCGACGGCATTTTATAATTGCAACGCTTCCCAAACACTAACCTGGCACAGTCTAACCTTCTCTTAATAGTGCGTTTGTTAAACCTAGCACAAGAGCGGCATCCAACAACGTCGTGCTCAGGCCCTAAACAAGGTATACACAAGGTATGGTAATCCCTATGAGGTATCTGTTTCCCACAAGAAATACAGTTATTCACTTTTTCTGACATCCGGTTAAATACTGAGGCAAGAAAAACCAAAATGTTCCCCAACGGGTACTTAGCCAACTCTGATTCGGTCTGAAACTCCGACTTCAGAAAATTTCAGAACGCCAACCTGCACTCGCAAAACTGCTTCTGCATCGGACCATGCGGCAAAAAAGACTGAGGATATGACGTCGGTCATGCGCATTAGTACCCTGACGTACTGACGTCAGTCTAATGCGCCCTGACCGACGTCAGCCATATACTCTGGTATTCGGGCCGACTGGACAGCGGACTACCCAATAGTTAGGACTGCAGCAATGTGGAATGAAGAACATCCTTGATGACAACCAGATAAGAGTTTCATTTTAGGTAATACTTGTTAACTGAAAGCAGCACTGAAGATCTAAACTATAAATAACTAATGGTGTTAATGAATGATTGATGAAAACAAAATTTCTCTAGTCTTCACTAGGAAAGGAATATGAACCCTGTCAAAGGACTCTGAGGCATCGCCTTGTGGCAAACTAATTACATTAGATTATAAATTTAACATGAGGTCTAAATTATTAGCCTGTTTAAATCCATTTTTCCATAAAACCAAAATGAAAATGTGAGATAACCATAGGAAATATAGCATGATGTACTGGGGATAGGATAAAAGGTAAAAGCTTAGCATTCAAAGTTTATTACTTAAGGAAGAAAATAATTTCAGAAAGGTGAAAATCCAAGTTCTACATAAAAGAAATACAGCAATTGTTTAATTCAAATATGGATTTGTGTTCTAGTTTGCCTTTCACAATTAAAAAAATAGTTTAAGAAGACTGATTTGTCTTTAAACACTTCATTTTATTATAAAATGAAGATGTGAAACTGAGCCTGGAGCTTTGCCAATCTTCAGCCTATTACTGGGAACCAGAACTCTCCTAATTATTTAAATGATCATCCAATTCTACATCCGAGATCCACAGTGGTACTATATACAAATAGCTTTTTAATACAGTTTTTTTAATTTATCAATTTTGAATTGAGTAATAATTTGAACGGAATCTGTTCCTACTATGGCTACCCAGCCATCATGTTAGATTCAAAGTTGCAGTAAATGGCCACATGAACAGTCACTGACGTAGCTTGAGGTTCAATCATCTTACTTAAAACTTCAGAGTCCAGGGTCCTCTAATAACTTTTCACACATTTCTTGATCTTACTTTCAACAGAACATCATTCCAACCATTCATTTGTGAAAAAGTGGGACTGACTTAATAAAGCTAAAAATTCAAAGTTATCCATCTTCTGTCTTAGAAATGTGAGTCATCCTAAGGTCAAAAAAGAGACTTAAAAGAAAAATGTATAACCTTTGCAACTTATTGATCAGTTAATATGTGTGAAATTAGTTTTGAGGTAGGCCTCATTGCTTCTCTCAGGTAGATCTAGTTTGGTAATATCAAAGTGGTCAAAACATGCACCTAAGAATATTTGAATTGAGGATAGTAAGTGATCGAAGATCAAATAATGATGAAATTCTAGACCAGGATTTGTGAACCTGAGAAAAATGTGGCACCTTAATTTAAAGGAATATAGACCTTGTATTCACAACCTCAACTCCAGTTTTAAAGATTTCAATCTGTATACCATCTTGTCCTGCTTATTAGTCTCGGCCTGTCTGACAGCACATCTTGCTTCTTCAGTGTAAGACAGTCATCTCAACTGTTCAGACTTTGGAGGGACAAACTTTTGTGCCACACTTCTGAAAACTGGAAATTATTTTGAGAAAGTTCAAAAAATCAGCATTTAAGAAGTGCCCCAGTTTGGGACCTTTACCAGCTATATTTTGCGGAGTCTGTAACCTTGGAAGTAAAATTTGAGAGGTATACAGTGTCAGAATGATTAGTAAAATGTTCTCTTTCAGATGCCTAATGATAGCATTATGTCGTACAAGATTCAAACTTGGGTATTCATTCTAAACAGTGCTGTTTCATTTACACTGTCAGACCATCTTAGGACATAAAGGAAGAAGGATTATGGCAACATGCATTGTAAACAACCTATGCAACCCTAACAATCTTTGCCAGTAGTGTACACTGACTGCAGGTGCATTTACCTGACCCAGCCTAACCACAATTTATTTTTGATATTGTAAAAATTTCTTTAATATTGTATACTTGTGGCGTTCCACTGCAGGGAATTAGTTAAATCTCATTATGCACCTCCAATTAACTTTGATGTTGTACAAACACAAGATAAGTGTGGGGGGGTTAGCACTATGAAAAAAAAAGGTCTGCCTCCAACACTCATCCAACTTCACAAATGAAGTACAGTCATCAAGAAGACAGCATATTCTGTCAAATAATCCATAAGTAAAATGTGATGAAGTGCTCTCAGTGAAAAAGAAGCTGATGCTAATAAGTACTGTAACCTCTCTGACATCATCATCTGCTAGTATTGCAGACAGCCATACTCAAAGACACGGCAGAAGCGCTCTACAACAAAAATGCCATCTTTAAAGGATTTCCTTATTTATTTAGTATACACGGAGTCTGGTTATTTTGTTTTTTTGTTTTTTTTTATTTTTTTTTTATTTTACTTCACTTAAACACACACACACAAAAAAAAAAAAACTAAAATGGAACAGAACAAGGAATTAACAAGCGAGGCTAGCCAAGAATTTCAAAGTCAGTCATTCTAAAAATAAACGTAGCACTGAATATAAAACTAAAATGAACTGAATACAAAGAAAATCCCAAGAATGCAACACTAAAAATGCATTAAATTCATCAAGTATGTTATAAGACAGAATGTACAAACAGATAAAAGAACGTACTACAATACAGATTCCAGCAAACCTTACCTCAACTGCAAGCACTTCTGGGTTATACTTTTACAGGCAAATGTACACTTCATAGCAATTTCTAACAGCTTTTGAAGGGCATAAGTAAAATGTATAGCCTCTCTCTGAAAATGTCTGATGAATAATAATGATACAGGATATTGGTGAGATAAGAAACTGCACTGGCTCAAAACATGCATTAGGAAGTTGTTTGGGTAGTAAAGATTATGACTTACCTTATTTTGGTTTAAAACTCTGTAGAGTTCTTCATGACTCTGCTGTGTTATCAATACGCTCTCTGCTGAGGTAATACATCCACTACAAGCCAAACAGTCATTCAGTGTAATTTTAGCTTTTTCCAACTTCTGGACACCTCCATCCTGGTAAGAAAAAAGTCTAGTTTGTGTAACTTGAAATGGCATAACATGCTTCTAAACATAATCTGCACGCCATCATCAAAACTGGAAAAATTTAAATACATGATCAGAACAGCTCATATAATTTTTTCAACTAATATTGCAAGCTTAAACACTGCTCTGGCTATACAGTAACAAAATATTCCTATCTAAAACACTCAGCATAAAAGTGGATCTTTGAGCCTAAGCTTTTTTTAACAAGTTCAGCGTGGACTGGTATCAACAAGGTACAGGTTCAGCAATTTTTTTCTAGGGACCTCCACTGGAACTGCTCAGTATTAATGCCAGGATTTGTTAGTACAAAGGGCAAAGGATGATATCCCCAGCTATTATTTGCAGTTTTCCTCATATGATTTTTCATCAACATATGATTTTCTGAGACACTGCATTAGTAAGCTTTTCTCAAGCAGGTTTTGAATCAGCAAGCAGCAACACCAGTTCAAAAATCCATTATAAAAACACCCAGCATAACTATCAGAATCGAAATCTATGTACATGAGTTGCCCTCCATCTTTCCTCGTGATCAGGTGAACATAAATAGTGTCAATCAGCACTTATCATTACTAATATTAAAAAAAGTACATTTCTAAAAGTCTTGCTTATCTTCAAATGAGGAACCATTCCAGAAAAGACAGATGTATATTGTCCATACTTGATTATCTCACACCACCTTATGACATCTGTTTATTCTGCAAAAAATTAAGCAATTGAGAGAAAAGAAAAAAAAATAGAACCGAAAACTGTGCCACACCCCAAAAGATTCTTAAGCTGGAATCATGGTCCTGAAGACCGGGAGGGGGTTAGTAATGATGTACTGTGTTCAGTGCAGTTGACTCTCAAGGTACAGAATAAAAGTCAGATTACATTATGTGGAATGGAATTTCAAACTTCAAGGAGCCTATACATATCCCTGCATTCCAGAGAATTTTCTGAAAAAAAAAATCAAACTTAAAAAATATAAACAAATGTAAACATTTTAAGTAACCAACGTGGCGACAAACAAACAAACTATAATGCAGAAACAAAGGAACAGAATGCATTATGGTACCACAAGTTTTAATAAGTTAAGCGCTTTTTGTTTGTTAAAATGACAAAATTCTTCAGACATAGAGTAACCACATGACACAGATCTTAAAGTAATTAATCAATCAATAAATTCAGACAGCTCATTTAAAGGAATAAGCACACTACCTACAAGCACCTCTCTTACAATTAATATAACTAAATATTATTACTAAACAAGTTCTATATAAATAACAACAAAAATCATAAATGTTAAAACATATTAAAATACACTCTTAAAATATTAAGTAGAGCGTAAAAAACAGTAAAATAAGTCATCTTAAAAGACTTTTTATCTTAAGGGTGCTACTAATTGAGCAACCCTCATTCAACCCAGGTGCACTGTACGCATTTAACTTTTGTTAAACAGATATAAACTTTAACATGACAGCAAGAAAAGTACAGTTTTGTACCTACCATAAATGTAGATGTTCGAAGATCCACATTGCTGCAGTCCTAACACTTGGGGTAGTCCGCTGTCCCAGTCGGCCCGAATACCAAAGTATAAGGCTGACGTCGGTCAAGGCGCATTTGTCTGACATCAGGACGTCAGGGTACAAATGCGCATGACCGACGTCATATCCTCAGTCTTTTCTTGCCCCAGATGTCAGAAGACCCTAAAAAGATAAGGCCAAAACCAAAAAACACCAAAACACCCCTGTACCTAATATATTTACAATATATACAAATTTACAAAAAATAGAACCTCACCCACACAACCACCCCTAAACACAGAGGGGAAGGAGGGAGGAATTGGACTGCAGCAATGTGGATCTTCGAACATCTACATTTATGGTAGGTACAAAACTGTACTATGTTCTTCATCTCACATTGCTGCAGTCCTAACACTTGGGTAGAATCCCAAAGCAGAGGTAAGGGAGGATGGCTAAACTATAATGAGGCAGGAGCTGCCAAAATGCCCTGCAACACAGCAGTGGCAAAACCAGCCCTGGACTTAGAATAGAGAGGAAGGTGGTAATGCTTGGAGAAAGTATGCACTGAACTCCAAGTAGCTGCCTCCAAAATATCCTTAGTTGCCACCCCCCTTAGAAATGCTGTTGAAGTGGCAGTAGCCCTAGTGGAATGAGGCCTAATCCCAGCTGGAATCTCCTTGCCATGATGGGAGTAACAGAATGCAATGCAAAACCCAATCCACTTAGATATAGTTTGTTTTGACACAGGCTTGCCCTGAGAACTCAAAGCAAAAGAAACAAACAACTGCTGAGACTGCCTAAAATCCCTAGTCCTGCTTAAATAATAACGCAACTGCCTGTGTACATCTAAAGTGTGCAAAATCTTTTCCCCTATTTTGGGGATCTGCATAAAAGTAGGCAAATGAATAGTTTGGTTTAAAGCCACACTAGAAACCACCTTAGGCATAAATGAAGGATTAGTACGTAATGATACCCTATCCTTATGAAAATCAAAAGGCTCAACCGCCCTAAGGGCCTGCAATTCAGTGACCCTTCTTGCAGAAGTAATGGCCAACAAAAAACCAGTCTTCCATGTGAAGTATTTCAACTCAGCAGTAGCCGAGGCTCAAAAGGTTGTAGAGTAAGTTTCTCCAACACAAAATTGAGGTCCCAAGCAGGAGTAGGAGCTCTATTGGGGTCTTATATTCTTTGTCCCTCTAAGAAATTGCTTGAACAAAGGATGAGAAAACAATGGTGGGTCACAATCATAGTGAGCTGAAATTGCTGCAGCATGAATCTTAATGGAAGAGAAAGACAAACCTTTGTCCAATAGCTCAGTAAGATATTGAAGAGCCACACTCAAATTAGGCTCAGAAACATCCAAATCCTTTGCTGCACTCCAAAATAAAAATCTCTTCCATTTTTCTGCATACACTTTACGTGTACTAGGTCTTCTGGCTTCCATAATCACATTCAAAACTTGTTGAGGAAGTTGAGACCTGCTGTGGTTCAAAACAGAATATGCCAGGCTGTTAGATGAAGAGAGTGAAGCTTGACATTGAGTAGATGACCGTCCCTCTGAGACAAAAGGTGTGGAATTAAAGGTAAAGGCCATGGAGGCTTTCTTACCAGATTCCTCAGTAATGGGTACCAGTGTTGCCGAGGCCAATCTGGAGCTATCAAAATCATCCTTGGCTTGTCTTGTCTGACCTTTAGGAGTACCTTTGGGAGGAGAGGCAGAGGTGGAAAGGCATACACATGAAGATTTTCCCAACTGAACGAAAGAGCATCCACTTTCCAAGCTGTGTGATGAAACCTTTTCATGCAAAACTTTGGCAGCTGGTGGTTTAGTGGAGAAGCGAACAGATCTATGTCTGGAGTTCCCCATGACACTGTCAATTTTTGAAATACATGAAGATCCAGTTTCCACTCGTGGGGATCCATGATTTGCCTGCTTAACACATCTGCTAAGGAGTTCAGTGCTCCTGGCAGAAACCTCGCCTGAAGAGTAAGCTGCAAGCTGAGCGCAGTCTCCCACAAAATCATTGCTTGCCTGCATAGAGGATAAGAATGTGTTCCCCCTTGCTTGTTGATGTACCACATGACAGTTGTGTTGTCTGTTAGAATCAACACCTGCCCTGGAAGAAGTAACTCCTTGAAAGCCATCAATGCAAACTGGACTGCTAACATCTCCTTCATGTTGATATGTAGATGCTGTAGTCTGGCAGGCCACTTGTCTTGTATCCACTTTCCATTCAGATGAGCTCCCCAAGCTATGTCTGAGGCATCTGTCGTTAGAATCTGACTCGCCTCTGGCCGGGTCACAGAGAGTCCCTTGTTTAGGTGACATTCCTGAGCCCACCACAAAAATTCCTTTTGAATGCAAGGTATTATTTGAATGACAGTGTCCAGATCCTGGCAGTGCTGTGTCCATACATTTTGAGATACCATTGTAGCTTCCTCATATGCAGTTTGGCATTGGGAAGCACCAGAATACAAGATGCCATGAACCCTAATGCTTGAAGGACTGTCCTTGCAGTCAGCACGGACTGATGAGATAGTTGATGGAAGTAAAGGGATAGACTCTTTTGTTTGTCCGGGGTTAAAAAGCCATCTGGGCTGCTGTATTCAGTCTCACACCCAGAAAGCACATGTCTTGAGAGGGTACTAGACTGGACTTTATTTCGCTCACAGAATACCCCAGGCATCTTAGCACTGCTATCACATATTCCAGATGCTGAAGAAGCTCGTCCTTTTCTTGAGCCAGAATCAGACAGTCGCCCAAGTAAGGATAGATTTGTATTCCTTTTAGCCTGAAAAAAGCTACAACTGGAGCCAGAACTTTTGTGAATACTCTGGGCGCAGTAGATAAGCCAAAGGGCAATGCAGAGAACTGATAATGGGAATTTCCAGCTCGGAAACGCAGATACTTTCTGCAACTGAGTCTGATAGGCACATGAAGGTAAGCCTCCTTGAGATCTAAAGTTACCATCCAGTGATCTTTGCCCAGCAGAGGTAAAAGCTGTTGTAACGCCAACATTTTGAACTTGGGAATGTCCAAATAAGTGTTGAGGATAGACAAATCCAAAATTGGTCTCCACGTGTTCCCCTTTTTTGGTACTAGGAACAGGCGAGAATAAAATCCTAGGCCCCTTTCTGGCACAGGAACCGGCTGAATGGCCCCTATCTGGAGCAACAGAGAAATTTGCTTGTGAGCCTCTTTTCTTTGTATAGGAGGAATGTCTGGCATGCCTTTGAAAGGAGGCAAGGTATGGAAATAAAACCTGTAACCGTGGTGAACGATATCCAATACCCATCTGTCTTGGGTAATAACACTCCAATTTTCTTTGAAAAGTGCCAGCCTTCCTCCCAAAGGTGCTGCCAGACGAGAAGGCTCTGGCAGCTGAAAAGGCAAGTCATTGGGTCTGCTTACGAAAGGACTGACCCCTGCCCTCACCAGAAGACTGGGCAGGCGAACTGCCTGTTCTAGGCCTAAAAGAACCTTGAGCTCTGCCCCTACCACATCTAGATCTACCCCTAGACTGAGAATCATAAGAAGGATAAGTCCACCCCTTAGTAGGCCAATTTCTACTAAACTTTGGAGGCTGAACCTGCAAAAATCTTTAACAGTCTGCATAGACTTAGCCTTGTCCTCCATTTTCTTTAAAACTGCGTCCACAGGTGCACCAAATAACACATCAGATTGTAAAGGAGCATCTAAAATCCTTGTCTTTACATGTTCAGCTAAATTCTGATCCCTGAGCCAGGCGTGCCTGCGAAGAACAGAACCAGTGGCTGCCACCCTCAAGAGGCCTGTACAGCATCAAAACCACATTGCAAGGAATGCTTACCCACCTGTTCAGAAACATGAACTAAATCCTGCAACTCTTTACACTCAATACCTTCCGCCAGAGCATCTACCTTAGACTTCAATTGTGAAAGGAGATAATTTTGGTATTTCAACATGTGAAACTGGCAATTCAAAGCCCTCATGGCTAAAGTGGAAGAAGTATACACCTTTTTCCCCCATCTATCCAAAGCCCTTGCCTCTATCAGAAGGAACAGGATTTTTAACAACAGAAGCCTTAACACCTTTAGGGCCCTGAGAAACAGTTTCTGGGTCTGCCCTAGGACTCTTAAAAAGATACTTATGAGCTTCAGGCACCCTATAATACCTGTCCGGTTTAACTGGGGCAGGAGGCAAAGAATCAGGGTTCAGGGAAGCCTCTGCAAAAACATCCTCTACCACATCCAGAACAGGAGGTATAGCTAAAGGCCTATGCTGGGGTAGAAACAAAAATTCCTAAGCCTTTTCCTAGAATCAGAGAAATCTTGACCTTCCCATTTAAAATGCTCCCTCATGGAATGAAGAGTCTCTGAAAAGAAAAATCCTCAGGAGGAGAAGCCAAGGTGTAGAGTCATCTACATCAGAATCAGAATAAGGAGGATACTCCTGCAAGTCTTCAGCCAAGACTCAGAAGCCTCGAACACTGCTCAAAACTCTCAAGCTCAGGTTCCACCCTAGGCCTCTTATCAGGGGGGGGTATAGAACCTCTAATCATAGTAATCAAATCTTCTGCCATTTTAAGCATATGTTTCTTAGGCAGAGACCCTGAAGAACTAGGGGAGACCCCCACTGAAGTTAACCCTGGCCTGCCTCTAGAAGGAGCCTTGGAAACAGAAGGGGAGGGCCTAACCACCTTAGGAAGGGAGGGGAAAACAGCTACCTGAGAAGCCCCTTCAGCCTGGCCTACCTCCTGAGAGGACACATCTTGTAACAGTAAAGTCTCTCCCTGAGAATCCAAAGGAACTTCTGGTAGAACCACCGGCTCCACCGAGCCCTCTAAAGAACCGACGTCCGGGACAGACGGTTCTTCCACCCTAGGCTTCGCTGCTTTGTCCTTGCGCTTTTTAGATGAAGCGGGCGTCGGAGCATCCGACGGCATGTTGTAATTACAACGCTTCCCAAAAACTAACCTGGCACAATCTAATCTTCTCTTAATAGTGCGTTTGTTAAATCTAGCACAAGAGCGACAGCCAACAACGTCGTGCTCAGGCCCTAAGCAAGGTATACACAATGTATGGTAATCTCTATGAGGTATCTGTTTCCCACAAGAAATACAGTTATTCACTTTTTCTGACATCCGGTTAAATACTGAGGCAAGAAAAAAACAAAATATTCCCCAACGGGGTACTTAGCCAACTTTGATTCGGTCTGAAACTCCGACTTCAGAAAATTTCAGAACGCCAACCTGCACTCGCAAAACTGCTTCTGCATCGGACCATGCGGCAAAAAAGACTGAGGATATGAAGTCGGTCATGCGCATTTGTACCCTGACGTCCTGATGTCAGACAAATGCGCCTTGACCGACGTCAGCCTTATACTTTGGTATTCGGGCCGACTGGGACAGCGGACTACCCCAAGTGTTAGGACTGCAGCAATGTGAGATGAAGAACATCTCCTCTAAGTGCATGTTTATTGAGATATTTACAGAATTCCAAGAAAAAGTCTGCAGTCCAAATAACGAAAATCCACAACCAGCAAAGCAAGAGCAGCAAAAAATGATGTGTGAAAAACGAAATCCTTTATTTGAAAAAATCCACAAACAAACGTACCACAAGTGCTTTCGCTCAGGTAATCCTGAGCTTTCTCAAGTGAATCCCATACAATTTGCTGAAACACACCTTAAGTATTGTCATAAACATCTCATTAATTAAAAATACCTACTGTTAATTAAATATTTAAAGGAGCTTTACATACCTTAAATATAAAATAAAATGTTTGAAAACAAAATCATGCCAAAACAATGTTTCCTAGACTGGAAGTTAAACCATGTTGAATATTGTGGTTTAAAATAAAATGAATCATGAATTAATAACCGTTATTTTGTGTTAAAATCAATGTTAAAATTGTTTAAAAATACACAATAGGGGTTTAAGAAATCTATATGTCCAAATAACTTAAGAATATATGTCTATGAATGTATTATAGACCATTCATTCAGTCTTCATTTATAAATAAAGACTTTTATTCTCTGTTGTTATTCAAAAAACATCCATAAACAATTTCTTAATCTAAAAAATCACTAAGTAAGAGATGAGGGCTGTGAGTAAAAAATATTAATAGTACATATGTCCCCTTCTAGATGTTACAACTAAATAAATAAATAAAAAGATAACAAGTGATGGTAGATAAAAGACATGTGTTCATTAAAAGTAAAACAAAATAACCCTATGGTAGTGTATAATGACTATAGCCTTGCCCTTCTTAGCTTCAGCACTGATTTGATACTAATGGTCCCATTGAGTCCAGGTGGTCTTCCTGCATCCAATCTTAGCTGCCATAGCAGCTCATGATACTCAAGGGTGGATTCCCAATCACCACCCCTGATATCTGGCTCCACTTGTTCTAATACAACAAATTTAATGTTGGAACCTGGACAAAGAAGGGAATGCTTGTAGAAGGCATTAGTTTCTTTCTTCTTAGCCATGTCATAAAAGTGTTCATAGATCCGTTTTCTGAACTCCCTTTCGGTTTTCCCCAAGTAAAAACTTAGACATGTGGTGCAAATACCAAGGTACACCACTCCTTTGGTTGCACAGGTGTGGAAACAGACTGGTTGTACCCTAAACCTCCTAGATGGAATGTATACGGATTCAGCATTCATTATGGCATGGCATTGGCTACAAGAACCACACTTGTATGTGCCTATCCTTGGTTGCCTCACCTTCCTTTTGTTATCTGATTTCCTTTCAAAAATTTCTTTGAAATTAACACCCCTTTTCCTAACAAAACTGGGTCTGGAGGGTAGGAGGTCCTTAAATTCTTCATAAAGGGCTAAGACCGGCCAGTAATTTCTAATAACTTCTTCCATTTCCTTTGAATTGGAAGAATATGTATATATGAAACTGTTCGTAGGGTGGCCAGATGCATAGGAAGCTGATGTAATCACCGCTTCTGATCCTTTTCCTAAAATAGGTGTATATAGAGTGCTTTTCAATACATTAACCTCCTCAGCTAGACACCTAAACATTTCCAAAGGGTATCCTCTTTCCAAAAACAAAGCCTGCAGAGTTTTGACCTCAAGCTCAAAATCCTCTTGGGTACTGCAAATTCTGCTGGCTCTTATGAGTTGCCCTTTAATAATTCCCCTTTTTTGATATAGGGGATGTGCACTATCAAAGTGTAACAATGAATTGGAAAAAGTGGGTTTACGGTGTAGTTTTGAATGGAAGATGTTCCGGGTGTAATCCTTGGACAAAGTAATGCCCAGGTAGTGAAGCTCATCTGAGCTAGCAGTATATGTGAATTGTAAGAAACTGGTGGTAGTGTTGATGTATTGAAAGAATTCTTTAAACTCACTGTCTGAACCTCCCCAGAGGATGCAGATGTAGTCCAGGTAACGTCTGTAAAAGAGGATGTGTTGCTCCCAAGGGGGCATCAAAACAAATGTGTTTTCCCATTTATGCAGTACCACATTCGCATAAACTGAGGCACATGATGCCCCCATGGCAACCCCTTTCCGTTGCCTGAACAGTTCACCATTGAAAAAAATGAAATTATTCAGCAGGACGATCTCCATCAACTCCGTCAGTAAGTTGGTGAGCTTGTTAGTAAGACTGGTTTCGTTACTAAGGAATTCAGAAAACCATTCTAGACCTTCTTTGTGAGGAATGCTTGAAAAAAGGTCCTTGATGTCTATAGTGACCATAATCAAATCAGGCGAAAAGCAGGCAACAGGAAAATCACGTAGAAAGTGCCAGGAGTCCTTGTAAATGTGGCTGAGTAAAGGCATAAAATCCTTAGTTAGATGGTCAATAAATTTTCCTATTGGCTCAGTCACACCTCCCGCACCCGATACTATACATCTGAACCTTAAGGGATAAACTCCTTTATGGGTTTTAGGAATCCCAAAAATGACCGGTATCTTGGGTTTCTCCACATGCAAGTAGTTGTAAACCCTCTCATTAATTGCCTGCTGCAGTAGAAGATCTTTTAAATAATAATTAATCTGAGCAAAGGCAATATTAACTTCATTTCGAGATACCGTGTCATATTGTTCATCTTCCTGAAGCATAGAGTAAATATGTGCCTCATACTCACTAGAAAACATGAGCACCACCCCTCCACCCTTGTCCGGTTTCATAATCCTGACATTCTCTTCCTTAAGGTGGTTGATAAAATCAATTTCTTGCATGGATAAATTACACCTAGAAAGGGACTGTTTATCTTTAGATATTTTTCTAAAATCATTTTCAACCAATTTTTCAAAGAAGAGAATTATTGGATGGAGTGGGGGGGTTTATTAAACTACTACGAGTTAGGCCTGTGTCATCAAGTTTCTGCCCTTTAAAAATTTGGGTCAGGTTCAAACCTCTAGTAAAAAGTTTCAATTCTACAAGTGCTTGTGTCAAATTCATTGGTTTAAAGGGGACAAACTGCAGGCGCCGGGTAAAAACGTCAAATGCACATTCTTCTAGATCTAAATCTGTGTAATTATAAATTGTGAAATTGTCCTTCTTTAACATAGTACAATTTCCTTCTGAGATTTCTATATTGTTGGTAATTGCATCAAAATCAGAATTAAAATCATAGTCAAGATCCCTCATAAATCTGATGTCATTGGAAATATCAGTGTCATTTAGCATCTGGGGATCCATGTTCTGGATGCTTGTTTCTGCCCCCAAACCCCGGTCTTGCCGGGGTTCCGCTGAAAATCCTGGTTATTATTGCCCCTTCTACCTTTTTCTGCTAATCTTTCACTTCTCCTCAGCGGTTCTTCTGTTTCCTCTTGGATATCGTCACCCCTATCTATACTACCACTAGTTGTCTTAGTAGAAACCCCTCTAGTGTGTCGGTTAGGGGCAGGGTAGGCCACCCCATCTCTGTAATCTAATAGATCTCTTTCTAATTTTCTTAGCTTTCTGTTAAGAATCTTGTCACAAAATGAATCCACATTGTCAAATAATTTATCATAATCCAGCTTAAAAGCATTAAAATCTACATCATTGGTTAGTTTATTATTTAACATATCTAAATCATTCAAAAGTGCTTGTGTTTTGACCTTGTATATTGTTAAACAGATATAAACTTTAACATGACAGCAAGAAACTCCTCTAAGTGCATGTTTATTGAGATATTTACAGAATTATTAAAGCATATGCTCAATTGTATAATTTATAATATAAATAATGGTGAATCTCCCTCAAGATATGCAACTTACAGTAAAAATTGCTACCAGTTTTATTCAAACCAAACGCAAAAAGAACCAATGCCACGACAAAAAGTCACTAATAATCCACAACCACGGTGACAATGTACGGTGCAATATAATGTGGAATTCAGAAAGGAGCAACTGATACTTCAACAAAGAGTTATTAGATTATGTAAATTAAAAACAATAATTCATCCCATTTCATCAGGACTTCATCAGAACAAAGTAATGGAAGTCAAACATCTGTTATAGAGGAATGGAAAACAGTCACAATTAATCCCTCCATTAAACCAATAAAAATGTCTTAAAGGCACATACCCTAAAAGTGTACTCAAATACAAGGTCTAAACATTTAATCAAAAACCAACTAATAAACTTTTGTACTTTTAATGGTGGCATTGGTTCTTTTTTGGGTTTGGTTATTTAGTTTTTCATTGGTTCTGTTGTATCGTGCATGTATTATGGAGAGGAGTCCTACTTTGGATCATACAAGTTTTGAGGCTTTTGAGAATCATCTCATGGTAGCGGATGTTAACATGGTTGGCTGCTGATGTGCACTTTTTAAAAGGAAAGCTCACCCAGCTGGTTGAGCTCATGACACAGCCATCTCAATCTTTGCCTTGTGGCCAAACATTGAGTTCTACCTTAAAGGAAGGGTCGAAGCAATGCGAGTCACTCAGCAATGCAAAAGATTCACTGTAAGTGAAACCAAGAACAAGTAGCATCTCAGCTCGCCATCCTTGCATACTATCAACTTCCCAAATTAACCCTTTCAACAATTTTATTAATGACAATGCATTTTCCATGTCTTTTTTCAGAGAAGGAAGCCAGTAGACCTAAAAAGAGCAGAGCAGTTGGTGAATGGTGCTTTATAGCACTGCATACATGTACTGTTAACAATGAAAGCCACTGCGGTAAGGGGGGTGAGTTTACTCTCAACTTTAAGAACCACAGTGATTTTAAGAGCTGGGCTGCATCTTTTGAAAATACTGACATTTTTACAGACATTTTATATGATAAACATATTGATAAAAATACTTCTTTATATATGGATTCTTTGAATTACAATATTTTTAATGTGGAGAATAAGCTTTTTAAGTTGAAAAGTTTAAGACTGGATATTACGCATTTGGGGGACTGCATTAAAAGGCATGTACTGCCTCAAGGTATTCCAGTTTAAGTTTCCAAATGGTATAGATTACGCTGAAGAAACAGTGACACGCATGAATGGATGAACAAGATTCCTACTATCCCTACCTTCTATCACTTAATACTGACTTTAGCAATTTAAATCAAAAATAATAAAGGTGCGGCACCACGTGGGTGAACCAACTTTACTAGGAGAAAAATGAGAAATTTCCCCCTTTGGGGGGAATCAAACAGAGTCAAAAGTGTGGTTGGCTCTAATTTGGATTTTCTAGTGGAAAAGGCAAACGGGGAGAATTTAGGGAAAGGAAAAAGAAAAGCAAACACCTAAATATTGAGCTTCATCAAAATGGAATTAATACGATAGCTCATTAAAATAACATGCAAATTGCATCAGAGCATTTCTCGATTTTTGAAAAAGGCGTAAAATTTGTATCCTCTAGGAAATTTGACATATGTGATAAACCATTTCAGTTCCACAAGTATATGAGGAAATTAAATTTAGCACAAGTATTTAACGAGAGAAATAAAGGATTGGTAAAAGAGTAGCTTGTAAAGAAAAATAAAAGTCTTTAATCCCTCTTTATATCCAGCCTTTCAGATATCTGAATCAGCATGTATGGCTGATTTACATAACTTAACAGTAGACAAAGGAAGAGAAGAAAACCCTGGATACTCTTGTCAAGGACTCAAGTATCTGAGTTATAAACCTGGATAAGGGATATTTGATGCAATCGATTATTCATATTCCATGTTCCAAATTCTTCAGGATAACAGCATGTATTCGTTAGCTCCCAGAAATTAAATTAACATAGTGCATCGCAGAATAAATTTATTTTTGGAAGATCTTTAAATAGAAGAATGTATTTCTTTAAAAACGTATGAATTCCTTAAAACCTACTGTACGCTTGATTTTTGGGATTCCCAAAATTCATAAACAAGTAAAGAACTCATAATTTGGACCAGTAGCAGCAGCCAGAGAATCCAAAACCTACCCTATGGCTGTACTTATAAATAAATCCCCGACATTTATTACCAATATGAAAACATGTATGCTGAAAGACTCATGGGATCTTGTGGGGTGGCTTATCCCACAACTGGCGACAGCTACGGTGGGATTTCTAACAACTGATATTATTGCCCTTTTTTCCTCTATCCTTTTAGAGGAAGGTTTAAAGCTTTTCCATGAAAGTCTCTTGACCTTCAGTTTTAAATAGTCAGGAAGTGAACTTGATTACATAAATTGCCTCAGTAGTGTTACAGACCAACTTCCTATTTTTTGAGGGGGAGACTTTTTCTCAAATTAAAGGTGTTGCAATGAGGGTGGCTTGCGCCCTGATTTATACAAATTTAGTCCTTTTTTTTTGGGGGGGGGACTCTTTTGTCTTCAAATCAGAATTTGCTGCCAGCATTAAGCAATATTTGCAGTTTTTGGTTGATATCTTTATTTTATGAGAAGGGCCTCAGGAGCATATTGGTAACTTTATTCCATATTTGAACAAAACTGTCATTTTTAATATTTATATAGTGTTACAGTGAGAAAGTTATTAATTTCTTGGACACCAGTATATAATTGGTTGAGGCAGCTTTTAAGTCTCTGATATATAGAAAGTCCACTTTTAGCAACTCATAATTACTTTTCACTTCTGCACATCCTTTGTCACAAAAGAAAAGTTTACTTCACAGCAGAAAATTTGATGAAAGAGCTGGAGAATGTTTATTGATAGGGAATATCCAAAGGAAATTATAAGCAAAATTGTAAAGGATGTTTTTGATGAGTGGGGTAGAAAATGTAAACTTCTGTTAGGTCCTGTTTTTTGAGGGCCATAGGTTAGAATGCATGGAGAGAGGTGACTACTTATGGAGAGAATGGTATTAGAATTTAATCATGTAGTGCCAAAAATAAAGGAAATTATTTCTAAAAACTGGAATATTTTGAGGCTAAACCCTGAGATTGTAGGGAATTTGGGATATGATCCCAAATTTATTTCTAAAACTGGACAAAACTTAAAATATTTATGAAGAAAGTTGCCATCAAAAGGTTAAAGATAAGGGGCACAAAAAAGTGTGCGGGATGTGAACAATGTCAATATATTATTGAAGAGGAGAATCTCACTTTAGGTAATGTTTTTAAAAAAGGGTAATTGCAATAGTAAAGACATTGTTTATTTAGCACTGTGTTCAAAATGTGATGGAGTTAAATGGTGTGAAAACAGAGAGGACATACGACCAAACAAGGGCCTTTTTAAGCCTAGTCAGAAATTTGGGAAGCATGGCAAGTTCTGATACCCTTGATAAGTGTAAGCAGGGGTTTGGGAGAGTAAACATTTACAAGCAGAGACCTGGAAGATGAAATTTTTACAGGCTGCCTGTGTCCATTAGAGATGCAGGTACCAAATCAAGGAGGAATTTCCTGTTCCCAATATGTCCCAAGCTGCACTTGAATTGGATTAAGGAGGAACTCTGCTTCACATGGATATGGCGCCTGTTCCATAGACTGGGTAGTCTCTGGGATACATACCTGTCTCTCCAGCAGGTTCCATTTATATCACAGACAAGTCTTTAGAACATGTAATTCTGGTGCTGTTCATTTTATGGATATGCAGGAGGTGCATCAGAGTGGGGTCAGACAATGCCCTGTTTGCCAGGCATACATCTCTCCTCAAAACCCTGTAGGCGAGATAATACAGTGATTGGGCCTTGAGGTGGTCTGCATAGGACATTTGACTTACACCCTGTATTCTTTTAGTAAGGAACCTTTTGCAGACGTTCCAATTGTTGGATAGAAATGATTAGGTACATACCAAAAGGGACATTGTACTCAGTGATAGGTCTGATGAATGGCAAACAGTGGAACAATGACTTCCTTGGACTTAGATGCCATACCTTTGTGTTTAAGTTTTTCAACACAGAATGATTTCCTCACTACTGTAGATATGTGATGGTCAAAGGCTAGAGGGGACTGTGTGTCCCCAAGTCCCTGACTACTGGGTCAGCTCTAAGGGGTGTGTTGTCAATTTTATACAGTTACCAGGGATGGAGGACTTCCAAAAGGGTACTATTATGCATTTCTTGGCATTTAGTTTTAGTCCATGACTCAGACACCAACTGTTTTGTCTGTCTCAGCCCCTCCAGGAGAACATCAGTGTGGGATTCAATGAAAGCTCTTAATTTGCAATCTGAAAATTTAGTCAGCCAGAGACCAATTGACATTGGCCAGGACTTCAGAGAAGTAAATGCCAAAAAGGAGCAGTCCAAGGACTGATCCCTGAGGGACTCCACTTGTGACTAGCCTCCTTGTAGATGAAGACTCCCTAATTCTAACTTCCTGGGTCCTATCAGCCAGTTGGCTATCCACCGGGTGACAAAGGACTTTGTACCTAACCTCTTGAGTTTGTCAACAATGTCCAAGTGGGGCATTGTGTTAAATGCCTTAAGTCTACCAGGTTAAGTAAGCATGATCTCCTCTTGACGAAACCAAACCAGGTTGGGTCCAGTGTCTAGAGGTTTACTACATCTCTACTGATCATTTCCATTAGAATTCTTTCCATGGCCTTGGATACGAGACTAGTGAGAGTCTTATAGGTCTGTAGTTGTCCCACCTTTGCGCAGAGGGAGGACTCTTGCTGTTCTACATTTATGAAGCCTATTTGGAGTCTACGGTTATAAAATACTTCCAGAGAACCTGATAGGTTACGTTTCATGCTATTTAGAAGGGATCCTGGGATACTGTTTGGGCCCACTTATGCAGTGTTCTTGGTTTTAGAGAGAGCATCAAGGACCTGTTCCCTAGTGATAGTAGGGGGGAGTTGTATCTCATGGTATTTCCTGAAGGGAGGTCGAGGGGGAGAGAGAAGGGTAAAGCTGGAGCTGAATTCATCTGCCAGGAGCAAAAAAGCAAGAAGCAGCTCCACAGTAAAGACCATTCAACTTTCCTTTATTCTAGTACCTCCAACAATTACCCAATTAAATATTTTAAGCAAATGGCCAAGGTACCAGGATAAAGGAACATTGAATAAATATGGAGCTTTTCTTGCTTTTTTGTTCTTTAGTATATGATTGAATTTATTTGAGTATTTAGTTCATCAGCCAGGAGGTTTGCTATATCTTCTGGCTCAGTATAGATGGCTCCACTTACAAGGAGCTCTGCACGCAATTGTATACTGCCTTTGAGGTTACAGATATAGCTAAAGAATGTTTTGTGGTTGTCCTTGGCCTGGGAGGCCAAACTTACCTCAAATTTTGCTTTGTTAGACTTTATTTGTCCTCTGAGTTGTTTAGTTTGATGAGATTGCTTTTATTCTACTGGCTGCTGCATCTCCTAAATTTTTGCCATGATTTTCCTCCTTCTGTTATACAGCCTATCAATCTTGTGATTCCACCAGAGTGGCTTGTTTTTTTGAGTTAGTTCTGTACTTTTTCCTGCTTAGCATGCTTGTGGTTTCTGTGAATAGTTCTGCATTGTCAACAGTGTTCTCTAATTTATGGGGGCTTTACATTTTGGCAGGTTAATCACTTAACAGCAGAAGGTTAGCCTTTGAGTAGTTCCTAAGTATTCCAGGTTTACCTGGGGGTCCAGGTTTTATTTTTACTTCAAAGGAGACCATTCTGTGGTCTGACCTTACCAGGGAAGACGTTGCAGTAGGGGGTGTGCAGCACTCTCCCATATTAGTGAGGACCAGATCAAGTACAGTTGCACCCCTGGTTGGTGTACAGACTATATGGTCCAGGGAGTTTATGTTTACAAAATCCAGGAATCTCTGTGCCTGTATGTTTGGTGCTGTACAGGATTCCCAGTTAACAGTGGGGTAATTAAAGTCACCCTTGACTATGGTACTGGGTTGGATGGTTAGTGTTTCTATTAAGTTTAAATACATGGTATACGTTTCCTGGAGACCTACAGCTTGCAAGGAAGTGATACTGGATTTTGCCTATGGTTATTCAAACACACAGCAGCTCAAGTGCATTGTCTTGTTTGACCAGCCTTGAAGTATACTTATTTCTGATGTAAACAGAGACACCTCCACCTTTAATCCCTACCTGTGAAGGATGTTAAAAAATGTATACATGAACATGAGGATAATACAAGGACTAAAACTGTAAACAACTCTTTATATAAGCACTCTGATGATTCCTATGACATTTTTAAATTTGGTATTTTGGAACAGGTGGATTTTAAACCCCAGAGGAGAAGATTGGGAAAACAAGTTGGAGTACAAAGAGTTATTATGGCAATTCAGATTTAATGCATTTGTAGCTCCAGCTGTAGCTTGAATTGTAAGGCAGCTAAATTAAGAACCTTTTAGTCTTTTTATTTTTAAGCCCTCATGGTAGTGACATTTCTTCTACATATCTTTGTAATTACTCAGTGTTTTAATATCAGTCTAAATGTAACATTTTTTTTTTACATGGAATCTTTTTTACATAATGCATTTTCATATAGGTTCATAGGTTCATACTAGGCTATCTGCCCTAGGGCATTTATAAGCCTAGCCAGAGTGTGTTTGGCTTTCGCCACCCATTTTAAATTAATTTTGCTATGCCCTTTTTCGAGGTTAGTATACTGTGCCTCTGTCTAACAGTGACACAGAAGTGATACCCGGGGTAAACCTACGATCTCCCATCCACTCATCAAGATTCCTCTTGAAGAGTCAATGAGGGACTCTGCCTAACCTGGACTGGGATTTTATTCCAGAGTGAAGGGAGCCTCTGGGTTATGAATCTGTCCCTCCAGCATGTCCTATTTATTTCAGTGCTGAGGTTCAAGTCTCGAGCGTAGCTCGATGGGATTTGGATTTTCTGAGGTGCAGCATGTCCATTAATTCTGGGTTGGACATGGCTTCATATGTCAGGCACAGATCGCCACTGAGTAGAGCTGGAGTTTCTTTAACCGGGCAGCATATGGCATCTGTTTGAGCCCTTTGATCCTCTTGGTGAGGTACTTTTGGGGTCTTTCCAGTTGCTGCAGGTGTCTGGTAAGGTACATCCCAAAAGGGGCATTGTACTCAATTATGGGCCTGATGAGGGATGAGTAAAGAGGCACGATGACCTCCCCTGATCTAGATGTGAATCCCTTCATGATTAGGTGGGCTATATAAAATGTTTTTCTAACCACTTTGGCCACGTGGTTGTCAAATGAGAGATTGCTATCAACTTGGTTCCCCAGGTCCCTAATTACTTCTTCTGTACTTAATGGATTACCACCTATGTGGTAATTTGTGGGCACTTTGTTTTTGCCAAAGGGGATGACTATACACTTTTTGGCATTTAGCTTGAGGCCATGGCTCTAGCACCAGTTGTCTGTTTCTATGAGGCCCTTTTGGAGGATGCTTGTGTCGGCTGGAGAGTCTATTATGGCGCCCAGTTTGCAGTCATCTGCGAACTTGGTCATATGATGTGATTTTTATTAGCTGGTTTTTGATTAACTGTTTAGCCCTTGTATTTGAGTACACTTTTAAGGTATGTACCTTTAAGAAATTTTGATTGGTTTAATGGAGAGATTAATTGTAACCGTTTTCCATTCCTATACAAGGGATATTTGACCGCTATGGCTTTATTCTGATGAAGTCCTAATGAAATGGGATGAAAGCGCTTACATTATTGTTCTTAATTTACATCTTCTAATAACTCTTTGTGAAGCATCAGTTGCTCTTTTCTGAATTCCACAATATATTGTACCTTACGCTGCTGCTGTGGTTGTGGATTAACAGTTTATAACAATATCTAAGATTTTGCCCGATGCCATACATTAGTTTGTAAGTCACTTGTAATATTCAATACATGTGAAAATATTGCTAATAATTACTAACAACTAACAATATCTCCAGAATAGTAAGATATTGATGGAAACAATTTTCTTGTTTCCCTCCATGGCATTTCCCACCATACCCTCAACAGCAAATTGGTCTCTCAGTTGTGAAAATATGAATAAGAAGATGCAAATGGTGATTTCTCTACTGCAGGACATCCTATATTAACAATGTGTCATTTTGTTATAAACCTCTTGCCCTAATACTGATTATCTGATACATCACTTAGTTAAAGGAGTTAGACACAAAAAAGGACTGGACACCATTCGGATCTTTGGGTGTTAACTGGAAGGATAGAGGAAAGGCTCTATGGGCTTGAATGAGTTCTCAAGGAAGAACCAGGTTTCAGAGATAGATGGAAATACCACCTGTTTAACTTGACAATGTTTAGAAAGGGGGATCCATGGTCACACAAACAAATGTCCAAAGAGCCTTGACAGAGGAATAAGAAAGGCCAGAGAACAGTAACTCGCATTAATAATCAAGAACCAGAAACAGCCAGGCCTGAAGACGGTCCTAGTTCTTAGACTGACACCAACTTGAAAATCTCTTCCACTTGCACATACATCATCTTCTAGTAGCAGGGTTTTTCGCCTCCTTTAGTACCCACTGCACTTCCTCAGAACAAGGTGCCTGAAGGGTATCAAAATTTTCAACCATACAGTTACAACGCAAACTGAAAAAACTGAGTATCGAACAATTCATGTCTAAGTGAGCAAATCCAGTTTGTGGGGAAGCCTGTGGTAATTGGCCTTAGCCAGAAGAAAAAGAGGGAAGAACCACTGTTGGCTGTGCCAAAATGGGGTCACCACCACAATTTTGGTAAGTCCTTCTGGATCTTCATAAGAAGATATCAGTGGAGAGGGTGGAAAAGCATATAGGAACATTCCTTGCAATGCAGATGAAAAGGCATCTGTTTTACAGGACTGTTTTCAAGGAGTTGTGGTACAGAATTTCATTTGTTTCTTCTGAGAGGTGGCAAGCAAATCGAATCAAATCAACTTGAGGCATTTCCTACAGTGGGATCAATTCCTGGAAGATCCAAGAGTGAAGTATCCATGTCGGAGGGATTGTCCAGGATATCATTAGCTTGCCTGCAATCAAATTTTGCTCTGAAAGAAGGTATGAGGCCTGAACAGTCAAAGTGAGTTGAGTTGCAATCTCCTAGGCTATCACAGCAAGTCTACAAAGAGGGTGTGACCTGCTACCCCCATTTGTTTCTATATCCAATTCACTGTGTTTTCTGTGCAAACAAGCAGAGGTTCTGGGGACCACAGATGATTTAAGATTTTTAAAGTGTTGATTACTGCCAACATCTTTCTAACATTTCTGTCTAATGTGAGCTTTCCACAGACCTTGTACTTTCACTCCTTTGGAAACTCTTCCCCATGGCAAGTGTAATGCATCTGTAATGACAGACTGTAGAGGAGCTGGAAAGAATGGGAAACTTGGATTTTAAGAAGTCTGTTTTACCAGAGAACTTCCCTTCTTACGAATATCAAAACAGGGACCTGAAAAGACAAAGGGTGAAGATCCTGAGTTGTGACTGACCTGATATACCACTGGATTTTTCTCATGTGGAGTCTGTCCAGGGAAGCATGAGACACACTGACACTATGTACTCCAAAATCCTGGGAAATTCTTTTGCAGATACCTGCCCTTGGATGGTGAAAAATACTGTTGCATCATCTCTATTTTGTCTGGAGGAAGAAAGGCTCTTCCCAGTGCAGAATCTAAGAGACATCCAAGGACACCAAAGGCCTTGAAAGAGTAGTGAAGATTTCTGTACGCTAATTTGAAAACCCAGATACAGAAAGAGATACTGAACAGTTGCTAAAACTCTTAACAGCTGGAAATAAAAAAAAAAAGATTTGACAAAGATAAGACAATCATCCAAATATGGAAAGATATGAATGCACTGAAATCTGCAACAATTAATTACTTGAACTACACACACTGTGAATATACTTGGGGCAATGTTAAGTCCAAAGCATAAGCAGATAACTTTGAAATGTAAGCCAGACACAGAAAATCTTAAAATATGTTTGAACTATAACCTGGTGGAAGACTACAAAATCAAAGTTCGCCACCTAGAAGAGGCAATCCAAAGTTTAGATGGAAATGTAAAAAAAAATAGAATTGCTTCTTACAGCTTAGTAGCTTATACCGTGGCAGTTCAGCTACAGCCAACAGGTTAACTGCCACTATTAACAAGAAACATAAAATCCTGAGGGACTCAGAGGCTTACAGTTCAGGGTCGGCTATGGCTTACCTTCCAAATGACAAGGCTAATATAATTTGTAAGCCAGCTACTATTCAGTTAGCTAACACAATGGAACCAAAAACACATGTCAATTTAAGAATCGAAGACCAGTCAAATCAACAAAGCCAACCTAAGAAAGCAAAACCAACCTCCTTGTTCTTTCACCAGTTCCTTTTTTCTTGAATTCCCCCAACAACAAATCCACAACGGCAGAACGGGAGGGGGGGTTGGGGGGGGGCAAAAAAAATGAAAACACAGAGGTTCTCAATCTCACTAACGTGATTCTGAGCAACCATCATCTATCAGTTCTCACTAAAGATTTTTCCTTTGTTCCCACACAACCAGCAAACCTTATTAAGGTTTTGATTGACTTGAAATTGTATGTTCAAAAACTGAACCTACAGTTCATGTTACATAACATCCCCCAGTTCAGCCAAAAACAAGGCAAATTAGGGAACGGAACAAAAATTAGGAATTCTGTACTTACCATAACTTGGTATCTGTGTTGCCCCATTTCTTTAGGGTATTAGCAGCTGACATTGGATCTGATCTGGCCATTCCAAAAGACTGTTGCTTTAATTCTCGAACTCTTCCCACTTCCATAATGCCCTACACCAGCCCTAATTTCTCAGATCGAGTTTACCGACCCAAAGCAGGAAAAGAAATATAAATACTATACAAAAACATGTATACAAAGATTGATCTCACTCCAATTTGGAGCTCAAACTATAAAGGTTATGAAGCTCTAGTTCCTCCAGGCACCTCTAGAATTTTTTGGAAGGGGGAAATTTCAGAGGTCCTAGCTGAGAATGCAGAAGTAGTAGACATTGACCTGGTAGAATGAGCTCTCCATGAACGCAGCAACTCCACACCTTTTAAAGGAATACATCTTAGATATACAATTTGTAATCCATTTAGCCAAGGTTACTTTTGAAGCTGCTTGGCGTAACCTGTTAGGTGACATAAGATGCAAACAGTTGTTCAGACTTTCTATGTTCTTTTGTCCTGTGAAGATAGAAATGCAACTGTCTACGAGCATTGAGTGAGTGCAGCATATATTTACCCATGTTGGAGTGGTTAGAGAAAAAGACTGGAAGATGAATGGACCGATTTATGTTTGCTTCTGTGGCCATTTTAGGCAAAAGGCAGGGTTTGTCTTGAGAGAAACTCTGTCTTTGAAAAAGGTAATATATGGTGGTTTTGATAAGGCCTGTAATTCTGATACCCTCATGGCCGAAGTAAGGGCCACAAGAAACAAGTCTTCCAGAATAAAAATTTCACGATGCAGGAACTAGCCAGTTGAAAGGGTTTTTGAGTAAGACCTTGTAGGACCGTTGTCAGACCCCAAGGAGGGGAAGTATCTTTAATCGGGGTTCCGAGTAGAAAAAATTCCCTTCATAAAGGCTTTACATAGTTTGGCTGCCGAAATGGGAATCAACTCATCCAAATTTTTCATGGAATGAAAATTAGCAATGGCTGCCAGTTGTAACAATCATAGAAAAACTGTCTCCCTCCTGAAAAAGAGAACTTAGGAAAACAGCAGAAATGGGAGCCATAAACGGATCTATATCCCGTTTCAATGCCCACACCGAAAATCTCTTCCATTTGCTATTGTACACTTTTTTGGGAGAGTGTTTCTGAGAAGGAAGAATGATCTCCTGTACCAGGGAGGCCAGCATAGACGTTATTAAAATCACTGAAAGTGGAGAAACCAAGCCGTTAGTCTTAGGGACTTGAAGTTGGGGGGATGGAGTTCTGAAGGGTGGGAAATTGGATCCTGTCTGGGATCCAGTATCCATGGTGGATATTTGGTACAAGACCGAAGGACGGGGAACCATAATTGATGATGCAAGTTCTCTTTAACCTGCTGGCTTTCTGAAGAACCTTTGCAATTAATGGAATCAGAGGACAGGCATATAGGAGATCCACAGGCCAGTTGTGAATTAGAGCATCCCTCAGTGATTCCCCCTTTGGGGGTGGGGTCAGAGCAAAGTACCTGCTGCATTTGATATTCAGGGAAGATGCAAACAGCTTGCAGCAAGTTTGGCCCCATCGCCAGAAGATTTGGTTTGCAACTGATTGATTTGGGGACCACTTGTGAGGAGTCAGAATAAATCTGCCGAGTCTGTCTGTTAGAACTTTGGTCTGCCCGGGAATGTGTGTTGCAATAAGAAGATGGTTCGAAGAGATCACCTATTCCCACACTTTCATGGCCTCTCTGCATAATGAATAAGACCAGGTTTCCCCCTGTTTGTTGATATACCAGACCACTGATATGTTGTCTAAATGAATTGCTATTGTTCCTAAAGGTAGGCAGTCTTGGAAGGCTTTCAACGTCAGAAGGACTGACAGTAAAACTCTGGCTTACAGAAAAAATAATAAACTCAAAAACAAAGTCCATTCCACTGGCAGAGTTTACTTTAACTTTATTAGGTTAAGCGCTTTCATTTCTTCATCAGAACAAATATAAAAAATTCCAACCAATTTAAATACCATCTTAAAAACCCACCTAACCAAACAACACTTAAAACCATTGCTAAATTAGTAATGGTAAAATAATAAAAAAAAAATTACACCTCATTAACTTCTTAATTTTAAAACAGCAATATTTTCATTTAAACCCAGATATCTCAAAGTATTAAATTTTAACTGCCATTTAGTTTCACAAAGATTTAAATGATCCTCACATAATCAATCCTGTTGGCCACTCTGAATTTGATCTAAGACCATAAACTTAAAAAAAAATGTTAATTACACTGAAAAACATATTTATTTAGAGCATTCAAAACTTTACAATTCCTAATATCAAGATATTCATAGATACGATCTCTAAGACACCTTCTGGTCTTGCCCACATAATATGCCGGACACATTTGACACTTAGCTAAACAAACACTTTTACTAACACATATAAAATGCCCTTTAATTTTATATAAAAGGCTATTTATATTAAATTCATCTGTTTGTACGATAAGGGCACTGAGAACATGCCCCATAGAAGGGCTGCTCTCATTTCTGTGCAACTTGGTCTCTGTTGGGAACCACATGGCTTGCACCAATCTTCCTTTGAAGTGCCCACCCCCACTCCAACAATGAAGCATCTGTGGCTGTAGCAGGTGGAAGAGAAAAAACATCTGCCAAGATAAAGATCGGCTGATAGAAACCACCATTAGAGATGACACCTGCATGTTGAGGTAAACTTGACAACAGTGTTTAATAGATGATGAAGAATAGACCACTGAACTGCCAATGTCCACTGAAGTACTATCATAAAGAATCTTGTCAATAGGAATAGGAGTATGGACATGGAACCTACAGCTGTTTGAACATACCTTGCTGGGGGTATCCATTAGGACTTGAACTTGTTGCCTCAGGGATAACAGTAGACGTTTTGTATGGTATAAGAACCAAAAATGTTAAAAATGCCCTTGCTAAACATATTATAGAACTACCAGAACATAACTTTAGCTTCAGGGTATTGCAGCGTGTCTATAAGAATATAAGGGGAGGAAATACCAATAATTATTTAAAACAAGTGGAGTTAAGGTGGATATTGAGGCTTCTGGCACACAGGTATCTAGGCATCAATGTTGATGTTAGCATTAAGCCCATCTTAAATAGGTGCAGAATTAGAAATACAAGAGCACAGAGATAGAGAAGTGGCTACATTTAACAATATACATTAGCTGTTCTATGTTAGGCTGTTTTAATGTGGAATTGAGCTTGATTTTTTTATACTCATTAGGAATATCCGTGGTGGTGCAGTGGTAGCATTGTTGCCTCACAGCAAGAGGTTCTCCCGTTCGATTATCAGCTGGAGTGCGGGGACTGCCTTCTGTGTGGAGTCTGCATGTCCTCCCCGCGGTTGAGTGGCGTTCCGAAAGACATGCATGAATGGGCGTGCCTTCGTTGAAGGTTGGGCATCGAGCTGGCAACTCGGCACTGTAAAAATCTACTGCCAATCATAAGCGGACCAGAGTTCCACTGTGGTGACCCCTAACCGGGGAAAAGCCGAAAGACAAACAACAACATTAGGATCTGAAGAAGCGTAGAATTATGCAAAAGTGCTTGCCCTTTTCTACATGTTTTATCCTTAATTAAAGGGGAGTTTTTTGCCGTGGTTGTCCTACTTGTTTTTGTTCTATATTTCTTGTTTTGCTCTTCTGGTTTGGACATTTGGGAGTTGCTGGTTGCTGTTTTTCTAATCCCTTCCTGTATGGACACTTGTCCTGCTCAATTACTGTTAACAGTGCTGAATCAAGACACACTGCTAAAACCATTTACACTCAGTCATGGATGATCTTATGAATGTCGCATGAAAATGGGGGAACAGCTTATCAAAGCCAGCATGTATTGCACCATAGTCTTTGAGATATTTAATGTTAACCAAGTAATAGCTTGATCTTAGCCAAATAAAACTGCTTGAATTCTATTAATCACACCTTGGGGTAAGTAGTAAACATTTTCTTAGTGCTTAGTGTATACAATTCCAGAATGTGCAAATTTTTACATTTCTTGTAAGCAACTCACCATGACCACCCTTCATCCATGCATCCCCTCATCAAGACAGACATGCACACATTTATCGAACCATGAAGCATTGACCACGTCTCTAGATTGTGATGATTCAGAGTCTAATGGCGACCAGTGCATTTGCTACTTTTGGGTCACGGCCCACAGCAGCTATAGCAGTAAGCATACAGCAATGACACCATCTGAGAATGTCTGGGCACACACTGACAATGTATTTGCAAATAATCGGCAAAGTACATTTCTCCATAAAGCAATGTTTGTAATGTTTGTAATTTTAAGGGACTACAAAAAGCACCTCAGCTTGGACTATAGTGCCAATAACCATGCCAGCAAACACTGTATATGAAAAGCCACTCTCTGCAATATACACAAGCACAGCTATAAATGCCCTTTTTTGTGGAATAGGCCATATACCCACACACATTATAGATGGATGCAGTATTATAAAAATACTTGGGGAAAGGAAAAAAATACTGTTTATGTGAAAAATGCTGCCTAATCTACACTGTCATACTCATTTCAACTCAATGTAATAATTCAGAAAATTCATTGACAAAAAAACACACACACAGGACTCAATTTCTGTGACTTTTCCATTCATTGACACGTTACTCAGTTTATCCCACTCAGATCAGTTAAAACCGATTACTGTTTTTTACAAGCTGTCAACTCTCACAAAATTATCACAATAAACTTCTTACTGAGCAATTTTATACCATCTGCCCTACACACACACACACACATGCAGTGTATTGGGGAATAACAAAGAATTCTCTACACAGTGATGCTGCGCTGCCTATTAAGGACCATATCAAGTAGCTATACTGTGGCTGTAAGCTGATAGCCAGTCCAGACTATAACAAGGGTATCAGCCAGGTATCACCTAATTTTTTTTCTCTGCAATTCTCTACTGCACTACGAATAATATCCATATTGCATTTACAAAGATTTACCTCCATACAGCCAGACGCACATATAAAGATCAGTGCACCATGGAGTTTTGAACATCCCTCCACAAAACAGGACCGCAGTTTAAGGGAGGGGGGATAAAGCTACTGAAGGATGTTAGCTCAGGGCATCCCCATCTGCTGCAGCAAGCCCCTTGTAATGACCACGATGTCCACCCAACAGGGCAGCAAACAATTGTCAGTCTAGCTGCACTTAACAGCTCTCCTTTTACTCAACCCCCCCCCCCCCACACACAACCACACACACAAAAAGTTTGTTTGCTGCCCTGCTGGAGAGACGTGGGTTTTAGTGCAGGGGCTTGCTACAACAGCTTGGAATGTTCTGAGACGATATCCTTCAAAAGTTTTACTTCTCCTTAGCCACTGCAGCACTGTTCTGTGGACATGTGGGCAAAGCCCCATGGCTCACCGATGAGTGACTTTATACATTTAACGTGGATGGTAAACGTGGTGCAGTGTAGAAATGCAGAGAGAAACCATGGTGATACAGGACTTATACCATAGGGTATTCAAAAGGTCTCAGTAGAGTCAGTTAGTGGTCATACCTACCAGCCTACGGCCACAGTACAGCTGTGGTCTCTGGTAGGCACTGCAACATTGCTGTGTGAAAAAGTGGAAAATACTCTATGATTTCCTATTATACTGCATATGCAAGTGAGTAATACAACTGGTGAAAAGTGATGTTGAGTAACAAGCATACTGTGACAAGCTTTTGAAATTAAATGATGACCGTAAACAACAGAAATCCGTTTTCACTGATCGGAGGCATTTTTTTATTTAGTTCATATGTGCTTCTTCTACATTGGGCGTTGTAATAACTTTATTTAATTGTAACCATATTATGCCAATGTGGAACTTTTCTCTCCAGGGCTATGCTGAAAATGGGATATAATCCCAGTCAGATGCTCCCAATAAACAAATGTCAAATACATAAATTTATCAAAATGGAAATGAATGGAATGGGCAAAGAAATTACTGTTTGTGTACCCCATGAGTTATGGGCTCTGCTGTAACTTTTGATGTAATGCAGCAAATCTTTCATTAGCCTTCTAAAGCTTTATGACAATATGTATTAGGTAGCACACTTCACATGAGCAATCTCTTCATTTCCCTCATGCTAATATATTCTCCCAAATCACTCTGCAGCTGTAGTGTGTGTGTGTGTGAGTAAGGGAAGATATGTTGTATGCTGCAAAGGGGGTATGTGTGTCTGTAGGTGTTGCACAGTATGCATGCTGGGCTGTAGAATTTGTACTTGTGTGTGTTACACAAGTGGGTGGCTGCCAGTGCAGTGTTTACTAGCATAGTTATGTGTTTATTGCTCTGAGATTAGGTGTTTTGATTAGTCCCTTGCAGCTGCAGCATTGTTTTATGGAGAGATGCACACTGTCCTATAGTTTCTAAGTACATTGTTGACGTGTGTCCAGCTGTTTGCCAGATGGTGTCATTGATGTGTGTTTGTTGCTGCAGCTGCTAGTGTTATGACAGCAGAGCACCCCATGCGTTGGTCCCCATTAGACACTGAAGCATCACAATGGAGAGAGCGAGAGAGATGTAGTCAGTGCCCTATGGTTCATGGTACTCCGAGAAGTATATGTCAGTGAGGTTTATACATCTGTATTTTTAAAAGAGGGTAATAGAGAACTGAAGAGTGACTAGGGTGGGTTGCTTACAACAAGTACATAAAGTATGGACAATTTGAAGTTGGATACACAGCACCAGAAAGTTTAGGACTCCTCAAAAAAAGTATTAATAGAATTCAACCAGAGGTAATGGGCTAAAATAAAATGTGCTTACTTAACATTAAATAGACCATAATGCAACACATGTTGCTTGCAATGGGAAGTTCATACTGGAGGCTTGTGGGGTTCACAGAAGCATTTCAACATTGCGTAAAGCTCTGCAAGAAATACAGTTCACTTCAAGCCAAAAATTATTCTTCCTCTCTCTTTCTACACAGACACACACAGACACACACAGACACACTTTCTCTCTCTACAAATATATGTATAGAGGAGAAACATGGGCAGGAACTGAAACTTAAAAAAGCTATCTTTATAAAAAGTCTTATCTCAGCATTTGTTACTTCTGGAAGCAGCTTTTAAAGAACAATGTAAAATTTAAATTTCTTAATAAATTATGTATTGGGGAAAAATGTACAACACAGCAAGACGTAAAACATTTAAGTCATTGCAATCTATTCAATGATATTTGTAATGAGGACTCTCAAATTTAGCAGTATTTCTTTGACCTGACATAATACAGCTGGAGCGACAATTTTGAGCTGTGCCCTCACACTGCATTACAAGAAAGATTTAACTTTCCACGAAAACAAAATCTTTCAAGATGTCTGCCTCCATCAGGGCATTCAAGGTTTAAAAAACTACAATGATGACTTACTCAGTTGCATGCAAGTTTAGATCATGCAGATCTTTACAACAAGATAAAAATATGTCTTTCCAGTTTTTACTCATAGTGGTGGTGAGATTCAAGAACTGATCACATCCACAATTCCAAACTTATTACCTGAATCAACAAAACATCTATTAAACCATATGAAAAATATCCTAAATATGCAGATACATCGTACACTACACTGTAGAGATGTATGTTTCTAGTTCAGCTTGCTAAGACAAATGTGGGTCTATGTTACCACCCATGTACAAAGATGACTCATCTACTAATAAGCAAGACACATCTTGCTTCTTTAAATCCTCCATTTCACAAAATCACATCTGGCGTTCAGACACGGGGGAGAAAATGAAAGTTCAGATTCTACTAAGTTTCTCAGGAGTCTGCTCTGCAACTAAATTGCCTTCTCTTCTAGTATCCAGTTACTTGATTCCTTGGTGCTTGGACACGTCAGGGCTTTCCACATACAGGCAACATATGAAATTACTACAGGTGACAACCACAAAACCCATAACTCAAGTGGTTAGTTGTGTATACATAAATAAGGAAGGAGAGTGAGCAGCAAAATAGAAACCCATAGAGCACGCAGCATTAATATGAAAAATGTCAGAGCACAGAACCACCTGGCTCCCATGCATCTTTTACAGGCAGGCAGTCAGTCCCAAAATGTATGCACACAGAAGGACCGTTACTCCAACATCCTGCACTGGTGGTCACCTTTGCCAAGCTAATGTCAGTAGTCCAGTATCCTTCTTGTATGAAAATAATGTATTTCTCATATACATAATAGTATTTGTTAATCTCTGAATTTTTGCTGAGAAATTTTTAACATTAAAGTAAACTTTCTTAGAGGCCAGATAGATGGCTTAACGGTTAATATCTTCACCTCCCATTCACAAGGTTCGATCCTGACATCCGACTAATGCCTGTTTTCCCTGTATCTCCGTGAGGTTCCTCCCATGTCCGAAAGACATACTGAGTGTTGCCATCTTAAACTCACCAATGAATGGAGCTGTGGGCAGCAGTCCAGACTCTACATGGTGCCCAACAGGGGGAAGAGTTATACAGACCAGCCACTTTGGGCATCTACTGTGGTGCACAGTATCCTCAAGACAGGAGATGACGATCACAGACTGCATACCATAGCAGGACTAGCTACTCGATGGTGTAAAATATGGCTCTAGGTGATTCACTCATGCTGTCAACAAAAATGGGCATGGGTAGTTACCGCTGATAAGTGGGTTGAGGACCCGGCCTACTCTGACCCACAACATGGACCCTTGCTAACGGGAGGTGTACATGCCACTTTGCCCAGTGTGTGGCTGCCATAAAGCCCAGCAGTCCAGAGTCAATAAGATACTGTCTGACTGGTGTCTAGTTGCCCAGCCTGGGTTACTTGTGACGGCTCTGTTGACTGTAAGCTGGACATAAAACCAACCAGCCTGCCAAACATGAACTGAGAATTGCTATGCTTAATGTAGTGGATGACATGATAAGGAGGAGGCTGGACATCCTATGTATCCAAGAGACGAGATGGAAGGGCAGTGCAGCAACAAAGTCACTTGGCTTGGGATCCAGACTCTACTACTCAGGTGGGGGACAGGCTAGAAATGGTGTAGGAATTGTGGTGACAGAGAGGCCTCAGAAGGCAGTGAGGGCCATTATCCTATGCCCCACAGCAGGGTTGTGACAGTAAGGAAAAGAGTGAATTCAGACAGCTTGCAGGACCTACAAGACAAAGCAAAACATGAACTGGTGTTGAGAATTGGTGACTTGAATGCACATATCGGGACAGACAGAACAGAATACGAGGACTGCCTGGGTCCACATGGGTGGGGCAACAGGAATAATGAAGGAGAAGCCATTCTAGACTTCTGTTTGGCAAATGGCTTGATAGTAGCCAACACAAGGTTCAGAAATAGAGACCGTCACAAGATCACATGCAAGAGTTATCAACATGCAACTCAGGTAGACTTCCTCCTAGTAAGGAAAAGGCACTGGGGTAGAATCCATGATTGCAAAGTCATCCCCAGTGAAACAGTCGGCCCACAACATAAACCACTATTTCCCACAATCAGCTGCAAGCAGTGGTCAGAGAAGGCTCTAAGGTCAGAGACCAGGCTGAAGACCTGAAAGTTGACTGGAGAGAAAGTACAACAGTTCAAGGAATTACTCGGGGCTCTAACACCCCAAGAGGAGGAGGAGGAAACAGGTGGTGTTGAAGAAGAATGGCAGCGCCTAAAAACAGCATGCCTTAAGACTACAGAAAAGATGATATGTGGCCAAACTAGGTATGGAAATAAGGTACATAAGGAGAGCTGGTAGTGGAATGCAGAAGTCCAGTAAGTCATCAAAAGAAATGATTTCAGGAAGAAGTGGGAGATGACTGACCAGGCTAGGAAGGACTACTGGTTGGCTAAGAAAGAAGTTGCAATAGCAAAAATAGAGCATTGGAGGCACTCTACAAACTTCTGGAAAGTGACTCAGTAAGGGGTATAAAGAAACTATATCAGGTTGCAAAGCAAAGACAGAAGGATAAAGAAGATAGGCAGACACCCTTTATAAGGGATGCCAGCAAAAACCTGCTCACAAGTCCACAGGACATCAGAAGCAGATGGAAGGAGCATTTCCAGCAGCTTCTGAATGAAGAAAACCCCAAAGAAGCTGTACTGCCCCAGAAACCGCCTACAATGAGAGAAGAGGAGTCCACACTAGAAGTAAGAACAGCACTAAGGAAGATGAAGTCAGGGAAAGCAGCAGGTTCAGATGAGGTCACAGCAGATATGATAAAGATGATGGGTAAGAGAGGGGAGAAATGCCTCCTGAGGGTAAAAATATCAGTGTGTAGAGAAAGATGTATAACAGAAGATGGCCACAGATGAAAACCAAAAACAGTCACAATTCACTCGAGCAGCCAAATGAGAGCCGGGGAATCACCAAACACAGTTTATTTGTACAAATTAACGCTGCTAATACATGCTTGCGTTTTCATATATATCACTTCCTCAGATACTAATGCAAAACACAAATTCCATTTAAATACTGTGACACTATTCTAAAACGGAATACTATTGGATGGTCCAGTCATTGAAATACTAATGTGTATATAAAAAACTCAAAATACTTATGATCTACTTATTAGATACAACTGAATAAAAACAATTCTAACATTTTATTCCTGTCCAATACCAACATATGAAATCATTAAAAAACACAAAACTTGAATATGAAAAACATATGTTGTAAAAAATGTAATAAATAAAATAATAATTTTAAAAATAAATACGCAAGTATACCACTGCCCTCTAGTGGAATTACATAACATGACAGCCAAAGCTGTTCTTACAGCTTAGCAGATCTTAGTTTTAAAACTGATGTAATGGACAACATATCATTTAAAGGGACAATCCCAGTGTTGAAAATTCGGGTCGCAACTATAGTTCACTAAATTAACGCCCATTTTACCACGTCACTCCCATTCCCACCCACAGTTCATTTTCTATTAAACATCCGGTATACCTTTGATTTCAATCTGAGTTTGGCTCCCAGTGTCAGCTACAGTTAGCTTTTACGTTCCTACCTTGACTTGCTCATTCTAAGTTATTGTAATGCTTGTTTTTTTTTAGTTAAGTAATTTTTTTTATATTTGCTGATATACTTCCTCTATCTGCATAAACGGTCGCTCGTTTTACACTTTTGATAACACCAAAAATTGCCGTTCTGAC
>NC_056746.1:603555450-603562857 GCF_019279795.1 Protopterus annectens | reverse complement strand
GCAGGTCATCAGTAGTATAAAATAAAGGCAGTTGAAGCCATTACATCATTTTTTCTTGCCATAATTTGCAGGAGCCTCCAAGTAGGGAGGCCAGGTTTTTTGAGTGGAAAGAACCCACCAGTGGAAAATAAATACCAATATGTCCCCTTGTAAGGAAATGAGAATAACAAGTTAGAACAGTAATAAAAGGAGAAAAATGAAGAAAGGGAGATGGAGGAAATTAGAATGCAACAGTGAATACACTTGAACATCTATATTTATGGTAAGTGTACACAACTGTACTATGTTCTTCATGATTCACTGTTGCAGTCATCACATTGGGTTGATTCCCAAAGCTGAGAAAAGGGTGGAGGCAGTCAAGAAAACTAGAGGCTGGCTAGGTTGCCCTACAAGACTGCAGAGGCAAACCCTGCCCTGGATTTGGAGAAGAGAGGCAGGTGATAATGCTTGATAAAAGTGTGAACAGACGTCCAGGTGGTAGCCTCCATGATGTTCCTGATGGGGACTCCTCTGAGGAAAGCTTCAGAAGTTGAGACTGCTCTGGTGGAGTGTGTCCTGACCCCCTTGGGGAGAGGCTTTCCATGCTGTTTGTAGCAGAAATGGATGCAGTGTACTATCCATTTGGAAATGGTTTGTTTGGAGATGGCTTTGCCTTCTGCTCCTGTAGCAAAGCTAACCAGCAATTGATCAGACTTTCTGAAGGATTTAGTCCTGTCTAGATAGAATCTAAGCTGTCTGTGCACATCTAGAGAGTGAATAATCCTTTCCTCCTTGTTCTGGGGATTAGAAAAAAAAGGTGGACAAATGAATGGATTGGTTGAGAGCCACACCGGACACTACAGTGGGCATGAAGGATGGGTTAATTTTGAGGGATACCCTATCTGCATGGAAGATGAAGGGTACCACAGCCATAAGTGCTTGTAGCTCAGAGACTATTCTGGCTGAAGTGATGTACAGAAGAAATACCGTCTTCCAGGAGAGAAATTGTAGCTCTGCATAAGTAGCTGGTTCCAAAGGGGGAAGGGTTAGCTTTTTCAATACAAAGTTAAGGTCCCAAGCTGCTATTGGTGCCCTTCTGGGTGGCCTCAGGTTGCTAGCCCCTCTTAGGAACTGTTTGATCAAAGGGTGTGAGAAAAGGGGCTGCTCAGTGGGAAAATGAGAAGAAATAGCAGAGACATGAATTTTAATAGAGGAAAATGAGAGGCCACTGTGTAGCAGGTCTGCTAAGTAATCCAGGATGAGAGGGAGGGAGGGATTTGCCATATTGGCTCCCTTAGCCTGGATCTAGGAGCAGAACCTTTTCCATTTATCAGCATAAGTCTTTCTGGTGTAAGGACATCTGACATCACAGATAACATCCAGAACCTGTTTACTGAGGTAGAGATGACCGCAGGATCCTTAGACGAAGAGGAGTTTTGCAGCATACCTGATTCTGAAAGAGTCTCAGTAGCGACCTGTGAATCAACAGAAATGGGCATCGGGGACTGCGAAAGTGCCTCACTGAGTAACAGAGAACGGACTACTAGCTTAACATAAGCGTCATTGGTAGGTTTTGACCTGTGCGGTCTGTCTCTGTCTCTATCTTTACGTTTTTTTCAGAAGATCTGCTGTCAAATGGCTTACTGAAGCCATATTGGAATTTGAGGACTGTAAGTGAAAATATCTGGCTACAATAAGGGCCTGACAATGGATAGTTCTGGCATTGAACAAAGCACAGAAGCAACAATAAGGGACGTTGTGGTCTGGGCCTAAACAAGTGATGCAGTAAGTTTGTCACACACAATCACCATGTGATGTGATGGGCACCCTGTCCACATCAGGCAGGGTAGTTACCTACACCTTTGCATGCATAACCTGGTCAGCTGGATGGTTAACAGCACATACAGCCGTGGGATACCAACTGCGTCTCTGTTGGACGGGGACATCAGCTGCTGCCTTGCATGCACATGGGCTTAGATGTGGCCTAGAGATATGGCTGCTCAGGGACCATAGCCTAGTAACCAGGTATGGTACCAGGAACATCTTATATGTTGAGACTGCTGTTTCTGTTTATGTCTTGCACCATGGAGCTCAGGTTGTGACTCAAGAGTCTCTCAGCCTCCCACTTGCAATTAACAAGTACACAAACAAATAGCTGAATAAAGAAATAAGGGAAAACACATCAAATGATTTCAAACAGAGATTAACTTTAATTTCTGGTAACTTGGAGAGTACAGTGCACATCTATTTGTTGTTTTTATTACATACTGAAACAAACAAATGGTTGCTAACAGATACCTTGTTATGTGTGTATATAGTTGGTAGTCTTACAGTACATAAATCACAGTAGGGGGTATTCAGACAGGAAAAATAGCACACTGTGGAAAGCTAAACTATGCAGTCAGTGTTGCTGTGCAGGGCATGTGCAATTCAAAGGTATTTGTAGCACAATCATGGTAGTATAAAAATTGGTGTGGTCAGTAGTTTATATTAATGACCATATAATGACATTCAAATGAGAGTGCTTATAGAAATACATTCATCAATTAATTGATGTTTTTTTTCGGAATATATATTCTATATGCAGCATGTACATTTGTAAGATACCTGGTAACTGTATATTCGTTTGATAAGTTTATTGGTATATAGTAGGCATGGAGTTAAAAAAAAACATTAATAAACATAACCAGCTAAGCCCAAGCACTGTTGAGTGAGCTAAGCTCCATGGTTAAGAAGCACCATGCTATATACCCCAGAGAGGATTAATGATTTACAGGCTATTCGTTCAGAATATTACTGAATACAGACCATGTGTAGTATTGCTTGACATGCACAGGAAGTTTTATTGAGTAAGTATGGGATTCCTTGTGGTAGAAATCTGTTGCGCCAGTCATTTTCCATTTCTGTCTATAAAAGATTACAGTCTTTGTTGGTGGTGTGCATATTGCATAGCTGTTAGAGGTCAAGCAGGGTCGAATGGGCCATGTACCATATGGATGGACAGTAGTCTGTCTGCTGAAGAATGGCATACAGAGCAAGAACTGCACATTTCAAAAATACCATTTGAACCCTTGATATAAGTATCACCATGAATAGTAAGCAACATTAAGGGTTGTGGAAGAGTGTACAGCTCAGCAAACTTTGTGGCCTCAGTGTAAATATCATAATTTGGGCTTTAACTCAAATTTTACGTTATGCCTTTGATACCACAATACATTGCAGGTAATGTCAGCATGTTCCAAGAGGTGATATACAAGACAGGTGTTTACATTCACATGGAAGAGCAAGAACAAGGTTCCAGGTGATCAAACATGCAGGAATCTCCAGTCAACAAAGTATTGTTGAAAGGTACGATGTATGTCTTACAAGTAATACCCAGTTTCTGCAAATAAGAAACAACAATGTTAGGTGTGGTAAAAGAGGTTTTTTTCAGCTATCTTTCAAAAGCATTGTACTACCATCTTCCTAATCTCTTAATGTTCTCCCATGATGTCCTTACCCACTGAACATGAGAAGCTGCCACTAAGCTAAATGAGTGTGGAATCTAACTGAGAGCGGGGTACATGTTTGGGGTATGAACTTCATCACTCCACTGTTTTCTTGAATACAGCCCTCAGCTGAAGATGAATAAGCAGGATACCCTTCTCATGGCAGAAAACTACTCCTTCTTAAGTGCCATTCTATGACGAAACTGTGTGAGTGGACTTCTTTGTTGTAGTCACAGCATTTGGTAACATTGTACCCTACCCACTGGACTACATTCTATTCTGTGGCCACTGGTGCTGCACACCCTGATCAGTCATAAGTTGCTCCTATTTATCCTTAGAATATTCTTATTTTCACCAGCTAAATTCTCTACATAGGGCTGATGAATAATAGGCTATGAGAAGCAATCTGTTGTATTACTGATGACATGTATTTTGGAGTTTGTCCCATAAGGCTCACACCGCCTCTCCATGGCTTTGTACAGCCAGCTGATAGCTTGCCAGGTATAATGCCGCCTTCAACTTGTTTTATTCAGCCTCTAACAGTAGCAGAGTGTGTGCCCTCCATTATTCTACTGCTATGAACCACACAACTGGACAACCTGGCACCTTCCTGGTGTCTCTAACTGCTGTAGTACCCTTCTGTAAGCCACCTAATTACCATTACTGTGGGTGTTAATTATCTATTATTCTTGTACAGCCACTGTACTGTGAATGAATTTGTATCCGCACTGGTACTGCTGCTGTTTCCAGTGCCACTCTCTTGAATTGACCCCACTGTGAAAGCAACATAGTGTAGAATGTTCAAGTATTCTTCACCTCACCCTTTTTGTTGATTGCTCCCCTGCCTGAACTATACATCTGTTTTCCGATTTTGAGTTTGGAGTGCCTTGTTTGCCTTCTGTTTGTATATCCAGGAATAACTCAAACTATGTAGTGGCAATTAATGTTTACATGTAATTACTCTTGGCCACCTGCTTGTGAGCTTGCTTTCTACTAAGTTCCTCTCCCGACCCAATTCTTAGGAATATGGCAACAGTTATCCTGAAAAAAAAAAATCCAGTGCAGTATGAGAGTGTGCCAACACTCAAGTAAGATTACGATCTCTAAAAACTTAGGTGACTGAAGGAAAGAATACTCTTGTTACTTGATAGGTTCATTGGTGGTTACTAGGATACTGACCCAAAGGTCTTTATAAGCCTTTCCATGTGTACCGATATAATACTAGAGAAACCCAATATAAAGGATCTAGCCTAAACTCAAAATCTTAGTTAGCAATGGCTGCACATATCTAGGAGGATCATAGGTGAAATCCTGGCAAGAAATTTATGGTTTCCCATCCAGTCATCCAGGCTACACATAAACAGGCTCATAGAGGGGCTCTATTTGATGTGAACTGGTTTCCTATTCATGAGGAGTGGCAACCTCAGAGAAATATCTGTCTCTCCAGCAGGTTCTATTTATGTTGAAGGCCAGGTAAAGGTCCCTGGAGCAAGTGACCCTTATCCCATTAGTCTTGCAGATATGCAGCATTTCGACTAAGTTTGGATCTGAGATTGCTGTATAGGCCAGGCACAAGTCTTCTCTAAGTAGTCTGTATGCTACTGAGTACAGTGACGATGACTTGAGTCTGTCAATGCATGACATGTGATGGAGACCCTGTAGTTTCTTGGTTAGAAATCTCTGGGGTCTCTCAAGTTGCTGCAGGTGCCAGGTGAGGTACATACAAAGGGAGCATTGTACTCAGTTATTGGCCTGATGAGGGTCGAGTACAGGGGAGTTATGACCTGTTTTGCTCTTGAGACAATGCCTTTGCTAATGAGGTGAGCAATGTAGAAGGCCTTCCTTACCACAGTAGACACATGGTGGTCAAAGATTAGGCTACAGTCAGCTTGCATTCCCAATTCTATCAGTGCTGAGTTATTACTTAGGGTATTATTATCTATATGGTAGTCTGCATGGATATAATTTTTACCGAATGGGATGATAATGCATTTTTTAGCATTGAGTTGGGAGTCCATGGCTTTGACACCAATCATTCATTTGTGTAAGTCCTTCTAAAAGTATATTGACATCTTCTGGGCATAAAATGATTACACCTAATTTGCAGTCATCAGCAAAGTTAGGCACAGGCCCTCAGTTTTGGCCTGAAGTTCTGAGAAGTATATTCTAAACAATAGGGGGCACAGCACTGACCTCCACTGCTGACAGCTCTGCTGGTCGAGGTAAAGTACCCAATTTTGACTGAGTGTTATCTGAAAGTCAGATGGTTAGCAACACACCTGACAATGTAAAGGTTTATATTCAACTGGGAGAGTTTATCAGTGGTGCCTGAATGTGGGAGTGTATTGAAGGCCTTTGCTAAGTCAAGGTAGGTTGTATGCACAGATTGGTCTTGATTTAAGCCTCACCTTGGTGATGCTTTTGAAGAAGTCTACCAGGTTTAATAGGTATGACCTCTTTGACAAAAGCAAATGTGTCAGATTAAGGGTATGGAGGTCATCTATGTCCTTATTTATAGGGTTCATGATGATTTGTTCCATGGCCTTACAGATAAGGCTGGTTAAGCTTATGGATCTTTAGTTTCTATAGTCTGAACCACACTTTTAATATTGTTGTCAAGTGGCATATGACCTAATGGAAAAAAAACTATTACTTGTAAAACTAGCAATAAAGGGTCAGTGGCACGAATGTTGTAAGGAGCAGCTATACTGTCACCTTAGTCAAAATGCCTCCTGCATGACAGTGAATGAGTGTCTGCATGTATATATATTCAGAAAACACACCACATGTACAGGTGTGTGCACATCTGTGTATAAACAGAGACACAAACAAATTCAGAGACAGGTTTGTGTGTGTGTGTGTGTGTGTGCATTTTTTTAGCCTTTTTTATGGGTCTCCACTGAAATGGGCCTTTGGCTCAGTTATAACAAATGTCAAATAAGAAAATAAATAAAGACACACACACACACACACATATATAGCATATATATATATATACATATATATATATATATATATATATATATATATATATATATTGATCTATAACAAAGATATACAGCAAATCCATTTTATTCAACCAAAGCAATGCATATGATAAACACATAATGACATGGCATATGCATTTATTTCTTAAATTATTATCTATTTCCATCTTGATAAGGGGGTAAGTGGTCTCATCAGCACAGCCATTTAAGTTGCAAAAAAGGCAAGTTTGAGAAAAGTTATGTGAATTCCAATATTACAGGTGAAGTATACCATTAAAACAAGTAGGTGCACTGCATGCCAAGGCCTAATAAAATGCACACATTATTACATATCCAGCCTACAACAAGTAGGTCGCTGCATACAAAGGTCTAATAAAATGCATGCATTATTACATATCCAGCCTACAACAAGTAGGTCGCTGCATACAAAGGTCTAATAAAATACACACATTATTAAATATCCAGCATGATTCCAGAGTGGTACAGTGGTTGTGTGGTTGCCTCACAGTAAGAGGTTCTCCCGTTCGATTCTCAGCTTGGCTTGGCAGTGCCTTCTGTGTGGAGTCTGCATGTCCTCCCCGCAGTTGGGTAGCATTCGAAAGACATGCGTGCATAAATGGGCGAGCCTTTGTTGAAGGTTGGGCGTTGAGTTGGCACCTCGGCGTTTCATAAAAATCTACTGCCAGTCATTAGCGGACCGGAGTTCCGCCGTGGTGACCCCTTACCGGGAAAAAGCCGAAAGACAAACAACAGCAATTAAATATCCAGCATATACAAATTTGACTGACAGTCAAGAATGCCTTGAATTACAAGCCAGTCAGTAAGACATAGCAAGGCTGCGGTTTTACAACCACATGAATATAAACTTAGATTACATATTTCATACATACTTATGCACACAGATAGGGAAATAGAGAGACTGCATTTACCTCAACTTTCAAATGGTAACCAGT